>NW_026040215.1:0-49431 GCF_023343835.1 Lagopus muta
TCCCCCATCGCCCCCCATCCTCCCATTGCTCCCCATCTCCCCATATCCCCCCCATTGCTCCCCATCTCCCTATTACTCCCCACCCCCCCCGTCCCCCCGTCCCCTCATCACCCCCCATCTCCCCCCATCTCCCCATCCCCTGCCATCCTCCCCATCACCCCCATCCCCTATTGCCCCCCATCCCCATATCCCCCCCATATCCCCCCATTTCTCCATCCCCCCCATCCCCTATCACTCCCATCACCCCCATCACCCCTCATCTCCCCATCCCCTCCACCCCCCATCACCCCCACCCCCCATTGCCCCCCATCTCCCCCCATCTCCCCATCACCCCCACCCCCCATCACCCCCATCTCCCCATCCCCTGCCATCCTCCCCATCACCCCCCCATCCCCTATTGCCCCCCATCCCCATATCCCCCCATATCCCCCCATTTCTCCATCCCCCCCCATCCCCCATCACCCCCCATCTCCCCATCCCCCTCCACCCCCCATCACCTCTCATCTCCCCATCCCCCGCCATCCTCTCCATCACCCCCCCATTGCCCCCCATCCCTACACCCCCCATATCCCCCCATGTCCCCCCCATGTCCCCCCATCGCCCCCCATCACCCCCCATCCTCCCATTGCTCCCAATCTCCCCCCATTGTTCCCCATCTCCCCATTACTCCCCACCCCCCCGTCCCCCCGTCCCCCCATCACCCCCCATCTCCCCCGATCTCCCCATCCCCTGCCATCCTCCCCATCATCCCCACCTCCCATTGCCCCCCATCTCCCCCCATCACCCCCATCCCTATTGCCCCCCAACCCCATATCCCCCCATATCCCCCCCATTTCTCCATCACCCCCCATTCCCCCCACCCCCCATCACCCCCATCTCCCCATCACCCCTCCACCCCCCATCCCCCCCACCCCCTATCGCCCCCCCCTCCCCACATCCCCCCACATCCCCCCATCTCCCCCCCCCCCCACCTGCTTGTTCATGAAGACGTAGATGATGGGGTTGTAGACGGTGGAGGACTTGGAGAAGACGGACGGGATGGAGGCCAGGCCCACCTCGAAGCTGCGCCCGCGGTGCGTCACCACCCAGAGGGCGAAGGCCGTGTAGGGCGCCCAGCACACCAGGAAGCCCAGCACCATCACCACCACCATCTTCGTCACCTCCCGCTCCGCCTTCTGCGTCGTCGCCGACTGCTCCTGCTGCCGGGCCACCTGCGGGACGACGGGGAGAGATGGCGGACGGGGGTCACAAGATGGCCGCCGGGGGGGCAAGATGGCGGCCGGGGGGCAAGATGGCGGCCAAGCCACCTGGGGGATAAGGGGGGGCAAGATGGCAGACAGGGGGCATGAGATGGCAGACAGGGACAAGATGGCGGACAGGGGGACAAGATGGCAGCCAGGGGGCAAGATGGCGGCCAAGCCACCTGGGGGACAAGGGGGCAAGATGGCGGATGGGGGGTGAGATGGCAGACAGGGGGCAAGACGGTGAACGGGGTCACAAGATGGCCGCCGGGGGGCAAGATGGCGGACGGGGGGCAAGATGGCGTTCAAATCACCTGGGGGACAAGAGGGCAAGACGGATGCAAGGGGGCAAGATGGCGGACGGGGGGACAAGATGGCGGATGGGGGGCAAGATGATGGCCAAGCCACCTGGGGGACAAGGGGGCAAGATGGCAGACGGAGGGACAAGATGGCCGCCAGGGGGCAAGATGGTGGTCAAGCCACCTGAGGGACAAGGGGGCAAGATGGCGGACGGGAGGCAAGATGGCGGCCAAGCCACATGGGGGATAAAGGGGCAAGATGGCAGACGGGGGGCAAGATGGGGGATGGGGGGGCAAGATGGCAGACGGGGGGACAAGATGTCAGTCAGGGGGCAAGATGGCAGACAAGCCACCTGGGGGGTAAGGGGGCAAGATGGCGGACGGGGGACAAGATGGCAGATGGGGGGTGAGATGGTGGATGGGGGGACAAGATGGCCGCCAGGGGGCAAGATGGCGGATGGGGGATAAATGGCGGCAAAGCCACCTGGGGGATAAGGGGGCAAGATGGCAGATGGGAGGCAAGATGGCAGATGGGGGGCAAGATGGCAGACAGGGGGACAAGATGGCCGCCAGGGGGCAACATGGCGGCCATGCCACCTGGGGGACAAGGGGGAGAGATGGCGGACGGGGGGCAAGATGGTGGACAGGGGGTGAGATGGCGGGTGGGAGGCAAGATGGCGGCCAAGCCACTTGGGTGATAAGGGGGCAAGATGGCAGACAGGGGGCAAGATGGCAGATGGGAGGCAAGATGGCAGATGGGAGGCAAGATGGCGGATGGGGGGCAAAGATGGCTGCCAGGGGGCAAGATGGCCGCCAGGGGGCAAGATGGCGGCCAAGCCATGTGGGGGACAAGGGGGCAAGATGGCGGATGGGGGGGCAAGATGGCAGATGGAGGGACAAGATGGCGGCTCAGGGGGGGCAAGATGGCTGCCGTCATCATGGACACGGTGGTCACGAGGGACAAGATGGCTGCCGAAGGACAAGATGGCGGCTCTGTCGGGATGCGGCGTCATGGAGGACAAGATGGCGGCCAGGGTGGCAAGATGGGCTGCCGCGCCACCGGGGGGGAAGGGGCAAGATGGCGGCCAAACGACAAGAAAGATGGCGGCTCCACTGGGACGTGGTGTGATGGAGGACAAGATGGCGGCCGGGGGGACAAAATGGCGTCATGGCGTGGGGACGTGGTGTGTCGTCATTGGGGCAAGATGGCGGCCGGGGTGGCAAGATGGCGGCGGGGGGGGAAAGATGGCGGCCGGTGGGGGGGAAAGATGGCGGCGGGGGGGGGAAAGATGGCGGCCGTGGGGGGGAAAAATGGCGGCCGGCAGGGCAAAATGGCGGACGTGGGGGGCAAGACGGCAGCCGGGGGGAGGACAAAATGGCGGCCGGGGTGGGCAAGATGGCAGCCAGGGGGGACAAGATGGCGGCTGGGGGGGCAAGACGGTGGCCGGCGGGGGACAAGATTGCGGCGGGAGGGCAAGATGGCAGACGTGGGGGGGCAAGACAGCAGCCGGGGGGGGACAAAATGGCGGCCGGGGTGGGCAAGACGGCGGCCGGCGGGGGACAAAATGGCGGCGGGGTCGGCAAGATGGTGGCATCATTGGGACACACGGGGCCACGATGGCGGCCACGGAGACAAGATGGCGGCTCCTCGGGGCCACGTGGGGCCGCAGGGAAGCGACGGCGCCCTCTATGGGTGCATCCGTGCCATTGCCGCCGCCCGCCGGCTGCTGCCCCACAGCCCCCATTGCAGCCCAGACCCCTCGCTGCCCCACAGCCCCCATGGCCCCCTGCGCCCCATAGCGCCCCACAGCCCACAAGGCCCCTCTGCCCCCCACCCCCATGACCTCTTTACCCCCCTCCCCCCATCACCCCCCCCCTTCCCATTACAGCCCATGCCGCCCCCCAACCCCAACCCTACCCCTAACCCCCCACTGCCCCACAGCCCCCCACAACCCCCAAAACCTCCCATAACCCCCATGGCCCCATAACCCCCCCACGACCCCCCATGACCCCATAACCTCCCATACCCCCCACGACCCCACAACCCCCCCATGACCCCATAACCCCCCATACTCCCCACAACCCCCCATCACCCCCATAACCCCACAACCCCCCACCACCCCCTACAACCCCCATAACCCTCCACCACCCCCCCATAACCCCCCACAACCCCCCCATCACCCCACAACCCCCCATAACCCCACAACCCCCCCATGTACCCATAACCCCCCATAACCCCACAACCTCCCATAACCCCACACAACCCCCATAACCCCACACCCCCCCATACCCCCCACAACCCCACAATGCCCCATAACCCCACAACCCCCATAACCCCACAACCCCCCATGAGCCCATAACCCCCAGGACCCCCCACAAGCTGCCCTTAACCCCACAACCCCCCCGACCCCACAACCCCCCCCATGACCCCATAACCCCCCATAACCCCACAACCCCCCATCACCCCACAACCCCCCCATAACCCCACAACCCCCATAACCCCACAACTGCTCCAAGCCCCCATAACCCCCACAACCCCATAACCACCCTGACCCCACAACCCCCCCATAACCCCACACCCCCCCATAACCCCACAAATCCCCATAACCCCAATACCCCAAATAACCCCACAACCCCCCATCACCCCAAAACCCCCCCATGACCCCCCCATCACCCCACAACCCCCCATAACCCCACAACCCCCATGACCCCCCACAACCCGCCTTTAACCCCACAGCCCCCCACAACCCCCCACAACCCCCTACAACCCCCCATGACCCCACAACCCACCCATAACCCCACAACCCCCCATCACCCCATAAACCCCCATACCCCCCACAACCCCCATAACCCCACAACCCCCCACAAGCCCCTACAACCCCCCATCACCCCACAACCCCCCATAACCCCACAACCTCCATAACCCCTACAAACCCCCCCATAACCCCACAACCCCCCATAACCCCACAACCCCCCATAACCCCCACAACAACCCCCCATAACCCCACAACCCCCATAACCCCACACAACCCCCCATCACCCCACAAACCCCCATGACCCCCCCCATGACCCGCCATCACCCCACAACCCCCATAACCCCAATACCCCCCATAACCCCACACAACCCCCGTAACCCCACAACCCCCCCATGACCCCACAACCCCCCATCACCCCCACAGCCCCCCATCACCCCACAAACCCCCATGACCCCAAAACCCCCCCATGACCCCCCATCACCCCACAACCCCCATAACCCCACAACCCCCCATAACCCCCCTCAACCCCCATAACCCCAATACCCCCCCACAACCCCATAACCCCCCATAACTCCACAACCCCCCATCACACCACAACCCCCCATGACACCAAAACCCCCCATAACCCCACAAACCCCATGAACCCACAACCCCCCATAACCCCACACCCCCCATAACCCCACACCCCCCTCTTATACCCATAATCCCCCACAACCCCCCATAACCCCCCATGACCCCACAACCCCCCATAACCCCACAGCTCTACCAGACCCCATAACCCCATAACCCCCCACCACCCCCCATAACCCCTCACCCCCCCGTAACCCCACAACCCCCCCATGTACCCACAATCCCCCACAACCCTCCATAATCCCACAACCCCCATAATCCCACAACCCCCCATAACCCCACACCCCCCATATCCCCCACAACCCCCTCTTATACCCATAATCCCCCACAACCCCCCATATCCCCACACACCCCCATCACCCCACAACCCCCCATAACCCCCCATAACTCCCCAACAACCCTTCCTGACCCCATAACCCCCCATAACCCCCCCTGACCCCACAACCCCCCATAACCCCACAGCTCTACCAGACCCCATAACCCCATAACCCCCCACCACCCCCCATAACCCCTCACCCCCCCGTAACCCCACAACCCCCCCATGTACCCATAATCCCCACAACCCTCCATAATCCCACAACCCCCCATAACCCCACACCCCCCATATCCCCACAACCGCCTCTTATACCCATAATCCCCCACAACCCCCATAACCCCACAACCCCCCATAAACCCCACACCTTCCATATCCCCACAACCCCCTCTTATACCCATAATCCCCCACAATCCCTCATCACCCCACAACCCCCCATAACCCCCCATAACCCCACACCCCCCCATAACCCCACAACCCCCCCATATCCCCACAACCCCCTCTTATACCCATAATCCCCTACAACCCCCCATAACCCCACACCCCCCCATAACCCCATCATCCCCATCACCCCACACCCCCCCATATCACCACAACCCCCTCTTATACCCATAATCCCCCACCACCCCCCATAACCCCACAACCCCCACAACCCCACACCCCCCCACAACCCCCACAACCCCCCAATCCCCCCCAACCCTACAACTTCCCCAAGCCCCCATAACCCCCCAACAACCCATAACCCCCCTGACCCCACAACCCCCCCATAACCCCCATCACCCCACAACCCCCCATCACCCCACATCCCCCATAACCCCACAACCCTCCCATGACCCCATAACCCCATAATCCCCCATAACCTCACAACCCCCCCTTGTACCCATAATCCCCCACAACCCCCATCATCCCACAACCCCCCATAACCCCACAACCCCACATCCCCCCCATCACCCCACATCCCCCCATAACCCCCCACACACCATCACCCCACAACCCCCCATCACCCCACAAACCCCCAAAACCCCACAACACCCCATAACCCCATAACCCCACAACTCCTCACAACCCCCCATAACCCCACAGCCCCCCATAACCCCCAATGTACCCATAACCCCCCATAACTCCCATAACCCCACAACCCCCCATCACCCCACAGTGCCCCATAGTCCCCCACAACCCCCCATAACCACCCTGACCCCCCTGAACCCCATAACCTTCCATCACCCCACAACCCCCATCACCCCACCACCCCCCATCACCCCACAACCCCCGACCCCACAACCCCCCATCACCCCACAACCCCCCATAACCCCCCATAACCCCCCTGACCCCCCTGACCCCACAACCCCCATCGCCCCACAACCATCCATAACCCCACAACCCCCCATAACCCCACAACCCCCCATAACCCCGCAATCTCCCATAACCCCACAACCCCGCCTTGTACCCATAATCCCCCACAACCCCCTGACCCCACAACCCCCATAACCCCACAACCCCCCCACAACTCCCCATAACCCCACAACCCCCCACAACCCCACAACCCCCCAAAACCCCACAACCCCCCTGACCCCACAACCCCCATCACCCCACAACCCCCCCTTGTACCCATAATCCCCCACAACCCCCCTGACCCCACAACCCCCATCACCCCCACAACCCCCATCACCCCACAACCCCCCCTTGTACCCATAATCCCCCACAACCCCCTGACCCCACAACCCCCTATCACCCCACAACCCCCATCACCCCACAACCCCCCTGACCCCACAACCCCCCATCACCCCACACCCCCCCCCCTTGTACCCATAATACCCCACACCCCCCCATCACCCCACACCCCCCCTGACCCCACACCCCCCCATCACCCCACAACCCCCCCTTGTACCCATAATCCCCCACACCCCCCCATCACCCCACAACCCCCCCTTGTACCCATAATCCCCCCCCCCCCCCCATCCCCCCCCCCTCCCTCCCAGCCCCATAGCGCCCCCTGGCGGCTCACAGCTCTGAGCGTCAGCAGGAGGCGCCCGTAGGAGAAGACGATGATGGCGAGGGGGAAACCGAAGCAGAAGGTGAAGAGGAAGAGCACGTAGCTCTCGTTGTGCCACTGGTTGTCCGTCGTGTACCAGTCCGGCCCGCACGAGCACTGCAGCCCTTCTGGGATGTACCTGCGCCCCACAGCACCGCCCCATAGCGCCCCATAGCGTCCCACAGAGCTGCCCCCATAGAGCCGCCCCATAGAGCGCTATAGAGCTGCATAGGCACTGCCTGTGCTCCACAGCGCCCCCTGGTGACCATTAGGGCTCCATAGAGATGCATAGAGATGCATAGAGCTCCTTCACCACACTGTGCCCCATAGCGCCCCACAGCACTGCCCTATAGCGCCCCACAGAGCTGCCCCACAGCACCGCCCCATAGCGCCCCATAGCGCCCCACAGCACCCCGCCCCATAGAGCCGCCCCATAGAGCGCTATAGAGCTGCGTGGGCACTGCTGTGCACCACAGCGCCCCCTGGTGACCATTAGGGATCCATAGAGCTCCTTCACCACGCTGTGCCCCATAGCGCCCCACAGCACCGCCCCATAGCACCCCATAGCGCCCCACAGCACCACCCCATAGAGCGCTATAGAGCTGCACGGGCACTGCTGTGCACCACAGCGCCCCCTGGTGCCCGTTAGAGCCCCATAGAGACCCATGGAGTCCCATAGCGCCCCATAACCACAAGCTGCCCCCTAGCGCCCCATAGAGCCACCCCATAGACCCATAGCGCTGCATAGGCACTGCTGTGCACCACAGCGCCCCCTGGTGCCCGTTAGAGCCCCATAGAGCCCCATGGAGTCCCATAGCGCCCCATAACCACACTGTGCCCCATAGCACTGCCCCAAAGAGCCGCCCCATAGAGCGCTATAGAGCTGCATAGGCACTGCTGTGCACCACAGCGCCCCCTGGTGCCCGGTAGGGGCCCCATAGAGCTCCATAGAGCCCCATAACCACACTGTGCCCCATAGCACTGCCCCATAGCACCACCCCATAGCGCCCCATAGCTCCCCACAAGGCGCCCCACAGCACCGCCCCACAGCGCCCCATAGCGCCCACACAGCCGCCCCATAGAGCCGCCCCATAGAGCGCTATAGAGTTGCATAGGCACTGCTGTGCACCACAGCGCCCCCTGGTGCCCGTTAGGGCTCCATAGAGATCCATAGAGCCCCATAACCGCACTGTGCCCCATAGCACTGCCCCATAGCACCACCCCATATCGCCCCATAGCTCCCCACAGAGCCGCCCCACAGCACCGCCACATAGCGCCCCATAGCGCCCCACAGAGCCGCCCCATAGAGTGCTATAGCACTGCATGGGCGCTGCTGTGCACCACAGCGCCCCCTGGTGCCCGTTAGGGATCCATAGAGATGCATAGAGATGCATAGAGCTCCTTCACCACACTGTGCCCCATAGCGCCCCACACAGCCGCCCCATCGAGCCGCCCCATAGAGTGCAATAGTGCTGCGTGGGCACTGCTGTGCTACACAGCGCCCCCTGGTGACCATTAGGGATCCATAGAGCTCCTTCACCACGCTGTGCCCCATAGCGCCCCACAGCACCGCCCCATAGCGCCCCATAGCGCCCCACAGCACTGCCCCATAGAGCCGCCCCATAGAGCGCTATAGAGCTGCATTGGCACTGCTGTGCACCACAGCGCCCCCTGGTGCCCATTAGGGCCCCATAGAGCCCCATGGAGTCCCATAGCGCCCCATAACCACACTGTGCCCCATAGCGACCCACAGCACCGCCCCATAGCGCCCCACACAGCCGCCCCATAGAGCCACCCCATAGAGCGCTATAGAGCTGCATAGGCACTGCTGTGCACCACAGCGCCCCCTGGTGACTATTAGGGATCCATAGAGCTCCTTCACCACGCTGTGCCCCATAGCGCCCCACAGCACCGCCCCATAGAGCCGCCCCATAGAGCTGCCCCAGAGAGCGCTATAGTGCTGCATAGGCACTGCTGTGCACCACAGCGCCCCCTGGTGCCCATTAGGGATCCATAGAGATGCATAGAGATGCATAGAGCTCCTTCACCATGCTGTGCCCCATAGCGCCCCACAGCACCGCCCCACAGCGCCCCATAGCGCCCCACAGCACCGCCCCATAGAGCGCTATAGTGCTGCATAGGCACTGCTGTGCACACACAGCGCCCCCTGGTGACCATTAGGGCTCCGTAGAGCTCCTTCACCACACTGTGCCCCATAGCGCCCCACAGCACCACCCCATAGCGCCCCACGGCACTGCCCCATAGCGCCCCACACAGCCGCCCCATAGAGCCACCCCCATAGAGCGCTATAGAGCTGCATAGGCACTGCTGTGCACCACAGCGCCCCCTGGTGCCCGTTAGGGCCCCATAGAGCCCCATGGAGTCCCATAGCGCCCCATAACCACACTCTGCCCCATAGCGCCCCATAGCGCCCCACAGAGCTGCCCCATAGAGCCACCCCATAGAGCGCTATAGCGCTGCATGGGCACTGCTGTGCACCACAGCACCTCCTGGTGCCCGTTAGAGCCCCATAGAAATCCATGGAGTCCCATAACCACTAACCCATAACTGTGCCCCATAGCGCCCCACAGAGCTGCCCCATCGAGCCACCCCATAGAGCGCTACAGCGCTGCATGGGCACTGCTGTGCACCACAGCGCCCCCTGGTGCCCACTAGAGCTCCATAGAGCTCCATAGCGCCCCATAGCGCCCCATAACCACACTGTGCCCCATAGCACTGCCCCATAGCGCCCCCTAGATCTGCCCCATACAACTCTATAACCACACTGTGCCCCACGGCGCCCCATAGAGCCGCCCCATTCCCCCCCCCCGCCCCCCTCATTGCCCCCCACCCCCCAGCCCAACACCCCCCAGACCCCCCTCTGCCCCCATCGCCCCCTACCCTCCCCACACCCCCATTGTACCCCCCCAGCCCAGCCCCACACAGTGACCCACGCCCCCCAGCCCCACACATTGCCCCCCCCCAAGCCCCGCACATTGACCCCCTCAGCCCCACACAGTGACCCCCACTGCCCCACACATTGACCCCACACCCCCATTGTACCCCCCCCAGCCCAGCCCCACACATTGACCTCCCCCAGACCCCCAGCCCTCCCCAGCCCCACACACTGATCCCCCCTCACGCCTGCACCCCCAGCCCCACATCCCCCACACACCCCCAGCCCAGCCCCACACATTGACCCCCACCCCACACCCCCATTGCCCCCCAGCCCAGCCCCACACATTGACCCCCCCCACTTCCCCAGCCCCTAGCCCTCCCCAGCCCCACACACTGATCCCCCCCTCATGCCTGCACCCCCAGCCCCACATCCCCCACACACCCCCAGCCCAGCCCCACACATTGACCCCCCCAGCCCCACACATTCACCCCCCACTTCCCCAGCCCCCATCCCTCCCCAGCCCCACACATTGCCCCCCAGCCCAGCCCCACACAGTGACCCCCCCCAGCCCCCCAGCCCCCATCCCTTCCCAGCCCCACACATTGATCCCCCCTGACGCCTGCATCCCCAGCCCCACATCCCCCACACCCCCCAGCCCAGCCCCACACATTGACTCCCACCCCCACACCCCTGTTGCCTCCAGCCCAGCCCCACACAGTGACCCACATCCCCCCAGCCCAACACCCCCCAGACCCCCCTCTGCCCCCCATCGCCCCCTACCCTCCCCACACCCCCATTGCCCCCCATCCCAGCCCCACACAGTGACCCACACCCCCCAGCCCCACATTGACCCCCCCAGCCCCCCAGCCCCCATCCCTCCCCAGCCCCACACATTGATCCCCCCTCACGCCTGCACCCCCAGCCCCACATCCCCCACACCCCCCAGCCCAGCCCCACACATTGACCCCCCCAGCCCCACACATTGACCCCCGCCCCACACCCCTGTTGTCTCCAGCCCAGCCCCACACATTGCCCCCCAGCCCAGCCCCACACAGTGACCCACACCCCCCAGCCCCACACATTGATTGCCCCATCCCCCCAGCCCCCATCCCTCCTCAGCCCCACACATTGATCCCCACCCCACACCCCCATTGCCCCCCAGCCCAGTCCCACACATTAACCTCCCCCAGCCCCCCAGCCCCCATCCTTCCCCAGCCCCACACATTGATCCCCCCTCACGCCTGCACCCCCTGCCCCACATCCCCCACAACCCCCCAGCCCAGCCCCCACACATTGACCCACTCTCCCCACCCCAACCCTATTACCCCCCCCAGCCCCACACATTGCCCCCCCACCCCCCAGCCCCAATACCCCCAGACCCCCTTCAGCCCCCCATCGCCCCCTACCCTCCCAACACCCCCATTGTACCCCCCCAGCCCAGCCCCATACATTGACGCTCCCCCACCCCCACACCCCCCACCCCCCCATCCCCCATCCCAGCCCCACGTGTTGCCCCCCCACCTCGCCCCCCACCTCGCCCCCCCCCCCCAGCCCAGCCCCAAGCGTTGGGCCCCCCACCCCCCCACCGACCCCCCCAACGCCCCCCCACGTGTTGCCCCCCCTCCCCACCCCCCAGCCCCCCATTGCCACCGAGCCCCATAACCACACTGTGCTCCACAGCGCCCCACAGCGCCCCATAGAGACGCCCCATTACCCCCCCCAAGCCCAACCCCCACGCGTTGCCCCCCCCCCGCCCCCCCACCCACAGCCCAGCCCCATGCGCTGCCCCCCCCCGCCCTCCCTCCCTCACTCCCCATCCCACCCCCAAGCGTTGCCCCTCCATTCCCAATCCCCCCCACTCCCCACCCCCCCCCCGACCCCCCAGCCCCCCCTCACCCCCCTGTGGGTCACAGCGCCCCCTATGGTTCAAAAGCAACCTATAGCCCCGTGTGGTCACAGTGCCCCCTATGGGTCAAAGTGAGCTACAGCCCCGTGTGGTCACAGCGCCCCCTATGGGTCAAAGTGAGCTACAGCCCGGTGTGGGTCACAGCGCCTCCTATGGGTCAATAGCGCCCCCCCACATGTTGCCCCCCCTCCCCACCCCCCCAGCCCCCCATTGCCATCGAGCCCCATACCCACACTGTGCCCCACAGCGCCCCACAGTGCCCCATAGAGACGCCCCATTACCCCCCCAAGCCCAGCCCCACACGTTGCCCCCCCCACCCCCCCCACCCCCCCCACTCACCCATCCCACACCCCCCCCACCCCCCCATCCCCCAGCCCACCCCCACTCGTTGCCCACCCCCCCATTTCCCATCCCCCCCACCCCCCAGCCCAGCCCCACACGTTTCCCCCCCCCCACATCCGACCCCATAACCCCACAGCTGACCCCACAGCTGACCCCACAGCCCCACTCGTTGCCCCCCCACCCCCCCACCGACCCCCAACGCCCCCCCCCAACGCGTTGCCCCCCCTCCCCACACCCCCCAGCCCCCCATTGCCATCGAGCCCCATAACCACACTGTGCTCCACAGCGCCCCATAGCGCCCCATAGAGACCCCCCCCAGCCCAGCCTCACATGTTACCTCCCCTACCACCCCCTATCCCCCACCTCCCCTCAACCCCAGCCCACCCCCACACATTGCCCCCACCACCTCCCCCCTCCCCCCCCCCAGTCCAGCCCCACTCATTGCCCCCCTCTCACCCCCCTACCCCCACACCCCCAGCCCACCCCCACCACATTACCCCCCACCCCCAGCCCTGCCCCACGCGTTCCCCCCATCACCCCCCATCCCCCTCCACCCCATCCCACCCCCACACATTGCCCCCCTCCCACCCCCTACCCCCCCACCCCCCACCCCCCTCAACCCCATCCCACCCCCACGCATTGCCCCCCCCCCACCCCCCTCCCCCCCCATCCCACCCCCACGCATTGCCCCCCCCCCACCCCCCTCCCCCCCCAGCCCACCCCCACACATTGCCCCCCCCCACCCCCGACCCCCCACCCCCCCCACTCCCCTCAACCCCATCCCAGCCCCACACATTGCCCCCCCCTACCCCCCGACCCCCTACCCCCCACTCCCCTCAACCCCATCCCACCCCCACACATTGCCCCCCCCCCACCCCCGACCCCCCACCCCCCACCCCCCTCAACCCCAGCCCACCCCCACGCATTGCCCCCCCCACCACCCCCCTCCCCCCCCATCCCACCCCCACGCATTGCCCCCCTCCCACCCCCTACCCCCCCCCACCCCCCTCCCCCCCCAGCCCACCCCTACACATTGCCCCCCCCACCCCCGACCCCCCACCCCCCACCCCCCTCAACCCCATCCCACCCCCACACATTGCCCCCCCCTCACCCACCCCTCCCCCCCCATCCCACCCCCCCACACATTGCCCCCCCCCACCCCCGACCCCCCACCCCCCACCCCCCCTCCCCCCCATCCCACCCCCACACATTGCCCCCCCCCCACCCCCCTCCCCCCCATCCCACCCCCACACATTGCCCCCCCCCCCCCACCCCCCTCCCCCCCCCAGCCCACCCCCCACTCATTGCCCCCCCCCCCCGCCCCCCCCCCCCACCTACCGACTCCACCCGAAGAGCGGCGGTGCGGAGGCCACCAAGCCCAGCACCCAGGTGGCCACGCAGCCCAGCACGGCGTGGCTGCCCCGGAAGGTGAAGTTGCCCAAAGGTTTGCAGATGACGAGGAACCGCTCGAAAGCCACCACGGCCAGAGACCACAGACTCACCATCCCTATGGGGGGGGGGGGGGGAGGTGTGGGGCAGGCGCTTGTGGGGCACGGAGCCCCGCAGATCCGTGTGGGTCACAGCGCCCCCTGTGGGTCAAAGTGAGCTACAGCCCCGTGTGCGTCACAGCGCCCCCTATGGGTCAAAGTGAATTACAGCTCCGTGTGGGTCACAGCGCCCCCTATGGGTCAAAGTGAGCTACAGCCCCGTGTGGGCCACAGCGCCCCCTATGGGTCAAAGTGAGTTACAGCCCCATGTGGGTCACAGCGCCCCCTGTGGGTCAAAGTGAGTTACAGCCCCCTGTGGGTCACAGCGCCCCCTGTGGGTCACAGCGCCCCCTATGGGTCAAAGTGAGTTACAGCCCCCTGTGGGTCACAGCGCCCCCATGGATCACAGCGCCCCCTATGGGTCAAAGTGAGCTATAGCTCCGTGTGCGTCACAGCTCCCCCTATGGGTCAAAGTGAGTTACAACTCCATGTGGGTCACAGCGCCCCCTATGGGTCAAAGGACCTATAGCCATTTGTATGTCACAGCGCCCCCTGTGGGTCACAGCACCCCATGGCCCCGTGTGGGTCACAGCGCCCCCTATGGGTCAAAGGGACCTATAGCCATTTGTATGTCACAGCGCCCCCTATGGGTCACAGCGCCCCATGGCCTGGTGTGGGTCACAGCGCCCCCTATGGGTCCCAGCGCCCCCTATTGGTCAATGTGACCTACAGCCCCGTGTGGGTCAGAGCGCCTCCTATGGGTCAAAGAGAGTTACAGCCCCGTGTGGATCACAGCGCCCCCTGTGGGTCAAAGTGAGTTACAGCCATCTGTGGGTCACAGCGCCCCCTGTGGGTCAAAGTGAGCTACAGCCCCGTGTGGGAAACAGCGCCCCCTATGGGTCAAAGTGAATTACAGCCCCGTGTGGATCACAGCGCCCCCTGTGGGTCAAAGTGAATTACAGCCCGGTCTTGGTCACAGCGCCCCCTATGGGTCAAAGTGAGTTACAGCTCCGTGTGGGTCACAGCGCCCCCTATGGGTCAAAGTGAGTTACAGTCCCCTGTGGGTCAGAGCGCCCCCTAAGGGTCAAAGTGAATTACAGCTCCGTGTGGGTCATAGCGCCGCCTATGGGTCAAAGTGAGCTACAGCCCGGTCTGGGTCACAGCGCCCCCTATGTGTCAAATGGACCTATAGCTCCGTGTGGGTCACAGCGCCCCCTATGGGTCAAAGTGAGTTACAGCTCCGTGTGGGTCAGAGCGCCCCCTATGGGTCAAAGTGAGCTACAGCCCCGTGTGGGTCACAGCGCCCCCTATGGGTCAAAGTGAGTTACAGCTCCGTGTGGGTCACAGCGCCCCCTGCGGGTCAAAGGGACCTATAGCCATTTGTATGTCACAGCGCCCCCTATGGGTCACAGCGCCCCATGGCCTGGTGTGGGTCACAGCGCCCCCTAATGGGTCCCAGCGCCCCCTATGGGTCACAGCACCCCATGGCCCCGTGTGGGTCACAGCGCCCCCTATAGGCTCACAGCGTCCCATGGCCCTGCATGGCTCACAGCACTCCCTATGGGTCAAAGCGCCCCCTATGGGTCACAGCGCCCCCTATGGGTCACAGCGCCTCATGGCCCCGTGTGGGTCAGAGCGCCCCCTATGGCTCACAGCGCCCCCTATGGGTCAAAGTGAGCTATAGACCCGTGTGGCTCACAGCGCCCTCTGTGGGTCACAGCACCCCATGGCCCCGTGTGGGCCAACAGCGCCCCCTATGGCTCAAAGTGAGGAATAGCCCCGTGTGGGTCACTGCGCCCCCTATGGGTCAAAGTGAACTATGGTCCCCTATGGCTCACAGCGCCCCTTATGGTCTCAGCGCCCCATGGCCCCATGTGGGTCAGAGCGCCCCCTATGGGTCATAGTGCCCCCTATGGGTCACAGCACCCCATAGCCCTGTAGATGCCTATGGGTCACAGCGCCTCACAGCCCCATGTGGGTCACAGCGCCTCAATGTGGGTCACAGAGCCCTGTTGTGGGTCACAGCTCCCCCATGGGGCACAGCGCCCCACAGCCCCATAGATCCCTGTGGGTAACAGAGCTCCTATGTGGGTCACAGCGCCCCCATGGCCCCATGTGGGTCACCTGACCCAATAACCCCACATCTGGCCCCACATCTTACCCCATAACCCCACAGCTGACCCCACAACCCCACATCTGACCCCACAACCCCACAGCTGGCCCCACATCTGATTCCATAACCCCACAGCTGACCCCACATCTGATCCCACAACCCCACAGCTGGCCCCACATCTGATTCCATAACCCCACAGCTGACCCCACAGCTGACCCCATAATCCCACAGCTGGCCCAATATCTGACCCCATAACCTCACATCTGATCCCTCAGCTGATCCCACAACCCCACAGCTGACCCCCACAGCTGACTCCATACCCCCACATCTGACCCCATACCCCCACAGCTGACCCCATATCTGACCCCACACGCCCACAGCTGACCCCATATCTGACCCCATATCCCCACATCTGACCCCATAACCCCACATCTGACCCCATATCTGACCCCATACCCCCATATCTGACCCCATATCTGACCCCATACCCCCACAGCTGAACCCATAACCCCACATCTGACCCCATATCTGACCCATACCCCCACATCTGACCCCACATCTGACCCCACATCTGACCCCATACCCCCCACATCTGACCCCATACCCCCACATCTGACCCCATACCCCCACATCTGACCCCCCAGCCGCCCCCCTGCCCCCCCATCCCCACCTCCCAGCGTGGCGGCGAAGCCCTCGATTTTGCAGGCCGTGGGTCCGAGGGCGAAGTACATCTGGGTGAAGCTGTAACAGGCTGTGGTGGAGCCCACCAGGATGACCAGCAGGTTGGCCAAAGCCAAATTAACCAGGATGTAATTAAGGTGAGAACGAAGCTTCCGGAAACGGGCGGTGCAGAAAATGGTGAGGGTGTTGATGGGGACCCCCCAGGGCGATGAGCAGGAACATGAAGGCGGCCATGGCGCGGAACAGCCCTGGGCTGCCCAGGTGGGTCTGGGGGACCAGGAAGGGGCTGAGGGCCGTGATGTTGGAGGTGTCCAGGGCCATGGGGATGTAGAAATCCTCCGGGAGGTCGGAGGGGGGGCGAGGGGGGTGCATGGCTGGGGGATGGGTGGGGGAAATGGGGAGAGAAAGGTGGGGGGAGATGGGGGGGGAGGCAAGAATGGGGGTCTGAAGTCGATGGGGGGCGGTGGGGGTGGGGGGGGGAAGGTGAGGAGTGGGATGAGGAAGGCAAGGGACGGGAGGAAAAGGTGAGAATGGGGGTCTGAAGTCAATGGGGGGGCGGTGGGGGTGGGGGGTGAAGGAAGGAGTGGGGGGTGAAGGTAAGGAATGGGGGGTGAAGGTAAGGAATGGGGGCAGGAAGGCAAGGGATGGGAGGAAAAGGCAAGAATGGGGGTGAGGAGTCGATGGGGGGCGGTGGGGGTCGGGGAGGAAGGTGAGGAGTGGGATGAGGAAGGCAAGGGATGGGGGGGAAAAGGCAAGAATGGGGGTGTGAAGGCAAGGGATGAGGGGAGGAAGTCAATAAATGGGGAGGAAAAGGTGAGAATGGAGCAGGAAGTCAGGGAATGGGGGCAGGAAGTCAAGGAATGGGGAGGAAAAGGCAAAAATGGGGGTGTGAAGTCGATGGGTGGGGGGTGAAGGCGAGGAGTGGGGGGTGAAGGTGAGGAGTGGGATGAGGAGGGCAAGGGATGGGAGGAAAAGGCAAGAATGGGGGTGAGGAGTCGATGGGGGGCGGTGGGGGTGGGGGGGTGAAGGCAAGGAGTGGGGGGTGAAGGTAAGGAATGGGGGCAGGAAGGCAAGGGATGGGGGGGAAAAGGCAAGAATTGGGGTCTGAAGGAAAGGAATGGGGTCTGAAGTCAATGAATGGGGTCAGGAAGTCAATAAATGGGGAGGAAAAGGCAAAAATGGGGGTCTGAAGTCGATGGGTGGGGGGTGAAGGCGAGGAATGGGGGGTGAAGGTCAGGAATGGGGGCAGGAAGTCAAGGAATGGGAGGAAAAGGCAAGAATGGGGGTGTGAAGTCGATGGGTGGGGGGGAGGAAGCCAATAAATGGGAGAAAAAGGCAAGAATGGGGGTGTGAAGTCGATGGATGGGGGGTGAAGGCAACGGGGTTGGGGGGAGGAAGGAATAAATGGGGAGAAAAAGGCAAGAATTGGGGTGTGAAGGCAACGGGAGGGGAGAAAAACCCCAAAAATGGGGAGAGGAGGCAAGGAATGGGGGCAGAATCAATGAATGGGGTTGGGATCAATGAATGAATGGGGTCAGGATCAATGAATGAATGGGGTCAGGATCAATGAATGAATGGGGTCAGGATCAATGAATGGGGTCAGGATCAATGAATGGGGTTGGGATCAATGAATGGATGGGGTCAGGATCAGTGAATGAATGGGGTCAGGATTGATGAATGAATGGGGTCAGGATCAATGAATGAATGGGGTCAGGATTGATGAATGAATGGGGTCAGGATCAATGAATGGGGTCAGGATCAATGAATGGGGTTGGGATCAATGAATGAATGGGGTCAGGATCAATGAATGAATGGGGTCAGGATCAATGAACGAATGGGGTTGGAATTGATGAATGAATGGGGTTGGAATTGATGAATGAATGGGGTCAGGATCAATGAATGGGGTCAGGATCAATGATGAATGAATGGGGTTGGAATTGATGAATGAATGGGGTTGGAATTGATGAATGAATGGGGTCAAAACCCAACAGTTGGGGTCAAAATTCAATGGGGTGGGGGGGGGGGGATGGAACCCAATGGGGGTGGAAAGGGGTGGGTGAGGATGAGGATGAGGATGAAGACCTGTGGGGCAGGAATGGGGGAAAAGGCGTCAGCAATGGGGCTGGGAATGGAGGAATGGGGGCGTAATCAGCGGGGAATCAATTAGTGGGGAATAAATTAAAAGGGAATCGATCAATCAGTGGGGGCAAAATTAATGGGGGCACAGTTAATGGGGGCGCAATTAATGGGGAATCAATGGGGGACAATTAAAGGGGGCAATTAATGGGAAATCAATCAATGGGGGCGCAATCAATGGGGATGCAATTAAGGGGGAATCGCAATCAGTGAATGGAGACGAAATCAGTGGGGCTGCAATCAATCAGTGGGGTCACAATGGGGTCACAACCAATCAATGGGTCACAACCAACCAATGGGGCCGCATCCAATCAATGGGGTCACAACCAATCAATGGGGCCACAATCAATCAATGGGGCCACAAACCAATCAATGGGGTCACAACCAATCAATGGGGACACAATCAATCAATGGGGTCACAATCAATGGGGCCGCAACCAATGGGGTCACAAACGATCAATGGGGTCACAATCAATGGGGCCACAACCAATCAATAGGGCCGCATCCAATCAATGGGGTTACAATAAATGGGGCCGCAATCAATCAGTGGTGTCACAACCATTCAATGGGGTCACAACCAATCAATGGGGTCACAATAAATGGGGCACAATCAATCAATAGGGTCACAATCAATGGGGCCACAAGCAATCAATGGGGCTGCAATCAATCAATGGGGCCACAACCAATCAATGGGGCTGCAATCAATGGGGCCACAACCACTCAATGGGGTCACAACCACTCAATGGGGTCACAACCAATCAATGGGGTTACAATAAATGGGGTCACAATCAATCAATGGGGTCACAATCAGTGGGGCCACAATCAATCAATGGGGCTGCAATCAATGGGGGCCACAACCACTCAATGGGGTCACAACCAATCAATGGGGCTACAACCAATCAGTGGGGTCACAACCAATCAGTGGGGCAGCAATCAATCAATGGGGTCACAACCACTCAATGGGGTCACAATCAATCAATGGGTCTCAATCAAGGGGGCCACAATCAATGGGGTCACAATGAATGGGGCCACAAGCACTCAATGGGGCCCGCAATCAATCAATGGGGCCATAATCAATCAATGGGGTCACAACCACTCAATGGGGTCATGAACAATCAATGGGGCTGCAATCAATGGGGCCACAACCAATCAATGGGGTCACAACCACTCAATGGGGCCACAACCAATCAATGGGGTCACAACCAATCAATGGGGTCACAATCAATGGGGCACAATGGGGTCACAAACCAATCAAAGGGGCCACAATCTATCAATGGGGTCACAATCAATCAATGGGGTCGCAACCAATCAATGGGGCCACAATCAACCAATGGGGCCACAATCAATGGGTCACAACCACTCAATTGGGCCGCAATCAATCAATGGGTCTCAATCATGGGGGCCGCAATCAATGGAGTCACAATCAATGGGTCACAACCAATCAATGGGGTCACAATCAATGGGGCCACAATCAATCAATGGGTCACAATCAATAGGGTCACAATCAATGGGGTCACAATGGGGTCACAACCAATCAATGGGGTCACAATCAATCAATAGGGCCACAATCAATCAATGGGTCTCAATCAATGGGGCCGCAATCAATGGGGCACAATGGGGTCACAAACCAATCAATGGGGTCACAACCAATCAATGGGCAGCAATCAATCAATGGGGTCACAAGCACTCAATGGGGCTGCAATCAATGGGGCCACAACCAATCAATGGGCCACAACCAATCAATGGGGCCACAATCAATCAATGGGGCCACAACCAATCAATGGGGCCACAACCAATCAATGGGGCCACAATCAATCAATGGGGTCACAACCAATCAATGGGGCCACAACCAATCAATGGGGCCACAATCAATCAATGGGGTCACAATGGGGCCACAACCAATCAATGGGGTCACAACCACTCAATGGGGCCACAATCAATCAATGGGGCCGCAACCAATCAATGGGGCCGCAATCAATGGGGTCTCAATCAATGGGGTCACAACCAATCAATGGGTCCACAATCAATGGGGTCACAACCAATCAATGGGGCCACAATCAATCAATGGGTCACAATGGGGTCACAATCAATCAATGGGGCCACAACCACTCAATGGGGCCACAACCACTCAATGGGGTCACAACCAATCAATGGGGCCGCAACCAATCAATGGGGCCGCAATCAATGGGGTCTCAATCAATGGGGTCACAACCAATCAATGGGGTCACAACCAATCAATGGGTCACAATCAATGGCCAATCAATGGGTCACAATCAATGGGGTCACAATCAATCAATGGGGTCTCAATCAATGGGTCACAATCAATGGGGTCACAATCACTCAATGGGTCACAATCAATGGGGGCCGCAATCAATGGGGCTGCAATCAATGGGTCACAAGCACTCAATGGGGACGCAATCAATGGGGCCACAACCAATCAATGGGGGCCGCAATCAATCAATGGGGTCACAATCAATGGGGTCACAACCAATCAATGGGGTCACAATCAATGGGGTCACAACCAATCAATGGGGCCGCAATCAATCAATGGGGTCACAATCAATCAATGGGGCCACAACCAATCAATGGGGCCGCAATCAATCAATGGGGGCCGCAATCAATGGGGCTGCAATCAATGGGGTCACAATCAATGGGGTCACAACCAATCAATGGGGCTGCAATCAATGGGTCTCAATCAATGGGGGCCGCAATCAATCAATGGGTCACAATCACTCAATGGGGCTGCAATCAATGGGCGGCCGCAATCAATGGGGCTGCAATCAATGGGGTGGGGGGACGCGACGCACGGGGTCACAAACCCAAAGGTTGGGGGGGGGGGGGGGGGACGAAGCCGGGCCCCCCAAAAACCCCCCGACGAGCGCAGGATGGGACGCGGGGGCCCAATCTATGGGGCGGGGGGGGAGGCGGCGGGCCCCATATATAGGGTGTGGGGCGGGGGGCCCCCCCGAGGCTGACGCCGCGCCGTGGGGCTGAGCCGGGCTGAGCTGCCCCAAAGCCGGGCTGAGCCGCCCCAAAGCCGCTTTGGGGGATCCTAAAGCCCCCCAGACCCGATTAACGGCACCCGGGGGGGGGGGAGAGGATCCGCCCCATAGCTTGTGGGGCAGCCGTGGGGCGCCGTGACCCCAAAGGAAGGCGGCGGAGGCCCCACAACCTATTGGGATCCATGGGGCGCCCCATAGCGGGACAGAATCTGTGGGGTGCCCCATAGTGGGATAGAATCTGTGGGGCGCCCCCACAACCAATTGGGATCAATGGGGCGCCCCATAGCAGGACAGAATCTATGGGGTGTCCCACAACTGACTGGGACCCATAGGGTGCCCCACAACCTATTGGGATCCATGGGGCGCCCCATAGCGGGATAGAATCTGTGGGGTGCCCCATAGCAGGATAGAATCTGTGGGGTGCCCCACAACCTATTGGGATCAATGGGGCGCCCCACAAGCTATTGGGATCAATGGGGCGCCCCATAGCAGGACAGAATCTATGGGGTGTCCCACAACTGACTGGGGACCCATAGGGTGCCCCACAACCTATTGGGATCCATGGGGCGCCCCATAGTGGGATAGAATCTGTGGGGTGCCCCATAGCAGGACAGAACATGTGGGGTGCCCCATAGTGGGACAGAACGTGTGGGGTGCCCCACAAGCTATTCGGATCCATGGGGCGCCCCATAGCGGGAGAGAATCTGTGGGGCGCCCCATAGCGGGACAGAACTTGTGGGGCGCCCCATAGTGGGGACAGAACTTGTGGGGTGCCCCACAACCTATTGGGATCCATGGGGCTCCCCATAGCAGGATAGAATCTGTGGGGTGCCCCATAGCGGGACAGAACTTGTGGGGCGCCCCATAGTGGGACAGAACTTGTGGGGTGCCCCATAGCAGGACAGAACGTGTGGGGTGCCCCACAACCTATTGGGATCCATGGGGCGCCCCATAGTGGGATAGAACCTGTGGGGTGCCCCTCAACCTATTGGGATCCATGGGGTGCCCCATAGCAGGACAGAACGTGTGGGGTGCCCCATAGTGGGACAGAACTTGTGGGGGCACCCCATAGTGGGACAGAACGTGTGGGGTTGCCCCACAACCTATTGGGATCCATGGGGCGCCCCATAGCGGGATAGAATCTGTGGGGGCGCCCCACAACCTATTGGGATCCACCAGGTGCCCCATAGCAGGATAGAATCTGTGGGGTGCCCCACAGCTCACTGGGACCCATAGGGCGGCCCACACCCCTATTGGGATCCATGGGGCACCCCATAGCAGGACAGAATCTATGGGGCACCCCACAACTGACTGCGACCCATAGAGTGCCCCACAAGCTATTGGGATCCATGGGGCATCCCACAACCCCCCCAAACCTATAGGGCACCCCACATCTTCCTGACCCCATAGGGCGCCCCACAACTCCCCCCTGATCCTATAGGGCACCCCACAACTTTCTGATCCTATAGGGCACTCCCCCATCTTCCTGACCCCATAGGGCGCCCCACATCCCCCCCAAACCTATAGGGGTGCCCCACAACTCCCCCTGATCCTATGGGCACCCCACATCTTCCCGACCCCATAAGATGCCCCACAACTCCCCCTGATCCTATAGGGCACCCCACATCTTCCTGACCCCATAGGGCACCCCAAAACCCCCCCACCAACCTATAGGGCACCCCACAACTTTCTGATCCTATAGGGCACCCTCCATCTTCCTGATCCTATAGGGCGCCCCATAACCCCCCCCGGACCTATAAGGCGCCCCACAACTTCCTGACCCCATAGGGCACCCAACAACCCCCCAAAACCTATAGGGCGCCCCACATCTTCCTGATCCTATAGGGCGCCCCATAACCCCCCCCACAATCTATAGGGCACCCCCACATCTTCCTGACCCCATAGGGCACCCCAAACCCCCCACAGCCTATAGGGCGCCCCCACATCTTTCTGACCCCATAGGGCGCCCCACAACCCCCCTAAACCTATAGGGCACCCCACAACTTTCTGATCCTATAGGGCACCCCACATCTTCCCGACCCCATAAGGTGCCCCACATCCCCCCACGGACCTATAGGGCTCCCCACAACTTTCTGATCCTATAGGGCACCCCACAACCCCCCCTGACCCCATAGGGCACCCCACAACTCCCCCACAACCTATAGGGCACCCCACATCTTCCTGATCCTATAGGGCACCCCAAACCCCCCACAACCTATAGGGCACCCCACATCCTCCTGACCCCCATAGGGCGCCCCACAACCCCCTCAAACCTATAGGGCACCCCCACATCTTCCTGATCCTATAGGGCGCCCAACAACCCCCCTGAACCTATAGGGCACCCCACAACTTTCTGATCCTATAGGGCACTCCCCCATCTTCCTGACCCCATAGGGCACCCCACAGCTCCCCCAAACCTATAGGGCACCCCACATCTTCCTGATCCTATAGGGCGCCCCATAACGCCCCCAAACCCTATAGGGCACCCCCCCATCTTCCTGACCCCATAGGGCACCCCACAACCCCTCCCCAAACCTATAGGGCACCCCACATCTTCCTGATCCTATAGGGCGCCCCACAACTCCCCCTGATCCTATAGGGCACCCCCCATCTTCCTGATCCTATAGGGCACCCCACATCTTCCCGACCCCATAAGGTGCCCCACAACCCCCCCAAACCTATAGGGCGCCCCACATCTTCCTGATCCTATAGGGCACCCCACAACTTTCTGATCCTATAGGGCACCCCCCATCTTCCTGATCCTATAGGGCGCCCCCACAACCCCCCCCCGGTCCTATAGGGCGCCCCACATCTCACCACCCCCCCCCCACCCCACACTGCACCCCACAGCCCCAGACCCCCCGCTATGGGGCTGAGCGCCCCTAAGCTCGTTATGGCCGGGAGTTAACGAGGCCGATCCCGGGATTAGGGGCTAAATCGGGAACGGGGATTACGGGTGTGGGGCGCGGGGACCCCCGGGGGGGGGGGGGGGGGGATGTGTGGGGCGGGGGGGGCCGGGGCTGCCGCTATGGGGCAGAGGGGGGCGGCAATGGGGCAGAGAACAGCGATGGGGCTCCTATGGGGGGGGGGGGCAGAGCTGCCCCATAGAGCGCTGCCGGCCCCATAGGACGGTCTGTGCCCCATAGCAGGGGCTTCCGGTCCCATTACCAAAGTAGGGGGGGGGTCCTGCCCCATAGCTGCCCCATAAGTGGGTCCCTGCCCCACAGCTGCCCCATCACAGCCCCATAGTGGGTCCCTGCCCCACAGCTGCCCCATAAGTGGGTCACTGCCCCACAGCTGCCCCATAGGGGGTCCCTGCCCCCCCACAGCTGCCCCATTACAGCCCCATAGTGGGTCCCTGTCCCACAGCTGCCCCATAGGGGGTCCCTGCCCCATAGCTGCCCCATTACAGCCCCATAAGTGGGTCCCTGCCCCATAGCTGCCCCATAGGGGGTCCCTGCCCCCCATAGCTGCCCCATTACAGCCCCATAAGTGGGGTCCCTGCCCCATAGCTGCCCCATAGGGGGTCCCTGCCCCCCATAGCTGCCCCATTACAAGCCCCATAAGTGGGTCCCTGCCCCATAGCTGCCCCATCACAGCCCCATAAGTGGGTCTCTGCCCCACAGCTGCCCCATAAGTGGGTCCCTGCCCCATAGCTGCCCCATTAGAGCCCCATTGAAGGGTCCCTGCCCCACAGCTGCCAAATCAGAGCCCCATAAGTGGGTCCCTGCCCCATAGCTGCCCCATTACAGCCCCATATGTGGGTCCCTGCCCCACAGCTGCCCCATCACAGCCCCATAGTGGGTCCCTGCCCCACAGCTGCCCCATAAGTGGGTCCCTGCCCCATAGCTGCCCCATTAGAGCCCCATTGAAGGGTACCTGCCCCACAGCTGCCAAATCAGAGCCCCATAAGTGAGTCCCTGCCCCATAGCTGCCCCATTACAGCCCCATAGTGGGTCCCTGCCCCATAGCTGCCCCATCACAGCCCCATAGTGGGTCCCTGCCCCACAGCTGCCCCATTACAGCCCCATAGTGGGTCCCTGCCCCATAGCTGCCCCATTACAGCCCCATTGAGGGGTCCCTGCCCCATAGCTGCCAAATCAGAGCCCCATAAGTGGGTCCCTGCCCCATAGCTGCCCCATTACAGCCCCATAAGTGGGTCCCTGCCCCACAGCTGCCCCATAGGGGGTCCCTGCCCCCCACAGCTGCCCCATTACAGCCTCATAGTGGGTCCCTGCCCCACAGTTGCCCCCTTCATGGCCCCAAAGGGGGTCCGTGCCCCATAGCTGCCCCATCACAGCCCCATAGTGGGTCCCTGCCCCACAGCTGCCCCATAAGTGGGTCCCTGCCCCACAGCTGCCCCATCACAGCCCCATAGTGGGTCCCTGCCCCACAGTTGCCCCATAGGGGGTCCCTGCCCCATAGCTGCCCCATCACAGCCCCATAAGTGGGTCCCTGCCCCATAGCTGCCCCATCAGAGCCCCATAGTGGGTCCCTGCCCCATACCTGCCCCCATCATGGCCCCATAGTGGGTCCCTGTCAGACAGCTGCCCCATAAGTGGGTCCCTGCCCCCCCATAGCTGCCCTATCACGGCCCCATTGAAGGTTCACTGCCCCATAGCTGCCCCAGAGGGGGTCCCTGCCCCACAGCTGCCCCAGAGGGGGTCCCTGCCCCATAGCTGCCCCATCACAGCCCCATAGTGGGTCCCCTGCCCCACAGCTGCCCCATAGGGGGTCCCCTGCCCCATAGCTGCCCCACAGCTGCCCCATAGGGGGTCCCTGCCCCATAGCTGCCCCATTACAGCCCCATAGTGGGGTCTCTGCCCCATAGCTGCCCCATTACAGCCCCATAAGTGGGTCCCTGCCCCACAGCTGCCCCCATCACAGCCCCATAGTGGGTCCCTGCCCCACAGTTGCCCCTTCATGGCCCCATAGGGGGTCCGTGCCCCATAGCTGCCCCATAGGGGGGTCCCTGCCCCACAGCTGCCCCAGAGGGGGTCCCTGTCCCATAGCTGCCCCATTACAGCCCCATTGAAGGGTCCCTGCCCCACAGCTGCCAAATCAGAGCCCCATAAGTGAGTCCCTGCCCCATAGCTGCCCCATTACAGCCCCATAGTGGGTCCCTGCCCCATAGCTGCCCCATCACAGCCCCATAGTGGGTCCCTGCCCCATAGCTGCCCCATCAGAGCCCCATTGAGAGGTCCCTGCCCCATAGCTGCCCCATTACAGCCCCATTGAGGGGTCCCTGTCCCATAGCTGCCTCATCACGGCCCCATTTAGGGGTCCCTGCCCCACAGCTGCCCCCATAGCTGCGCTATGGGGGAAGGGGGCTGCCCTGTAGCGGCTCTATAAGGGTCCCAGCCCCACTGCCTACCTCGTAGGTTTGCCCCTCTGCCCCATAGAGAGTCTCTGCCCCATAGCGGGGCCTCAGCCCTGAGATTCGGGGGGATGGGGGGCACAGATGTGGGGCACAGATTTGGCCGATGCGGGTTTGGGGGGGATCCACGAGTCCTAAGGTTGTGTTGGCCCCATAGCGGGGGCCCTGCCCCATAGCTGCCCCATAACAGCCCCACTGAGGGGTCTCTGCCCCATAGCTGCCCCATAACCACCCATAGGGACGCTCCTGCCCCCATAGGGGCCCATGGGACGGTCCTGTCCTGCTATGGGGTGCCCCCTGGATCCCTATAGATTGTGGGGCACTCTATGGGTCCCCAGTCAGTTGTGGGGTGCCCCATAGATTCTGTCCTGCTATGGGGCGCCCCATGGATCCCAATAGCTTGTGGGGTGCCCTATGGGACCGAATCAGTTGTGGGGCGCCCCATGGGTCCCAATAAGTTGTGGAGTGCCCTATGGGTCCCAGTCAGTTGTGGGGCGCCCCATAGATTCTGTCCTGCTATGGGGCGCCCCATTGATCCCAATAGGGTGTGGGGTGCCCTATGGGTCGCAGTCAGTTGTGGGGCGCCCCACAGATTCTATCCTGCTATGGGGCACCTGGTGGATCCCAATAGGTTGTGGGGGCGCCCTATGGGTCCCCAGTGATCTGTGGGGTGCCCCACAGGTTCTGCCTTGCTATGGGGCACCCCATTGATCCCAATAGCTTGTGGGGTGCCCTATGGGTCCAAATCAGTTGTGGGGCACCCTGTGGATCCCAATAGGGTGTGGGGCGCCCTATGGGTCCCAGTCAGTTGTGGGGTGCCCCATAGATTCTGTCCTGCTATGGGGTGCCCCATGGATCCCACTAGGTTGTGGGGCGCCCTATGGGTCCCAGTGAGCTGTGGGGCGCCCCATAGATTCCATAGACTCTATAGATCCTATAGATTCCATCCCCGCCCCATAGCGGCCGCTGGCCGTTCCCTCCGACCCCACGTGCGCCCCGCCCCCCTTTGGCCCCGCCCCCTTTGGCCCCCGCGCCCCGCCCCTTTTGGCCCCGCCTCGCCCGGCCCCGCCCCCTCAATCCCGAAGCCACGCCCCGTTCGTCACGCCCCCTCGCTTTCTCCCGGCGTGCACCGCGCGGAGTGGGCGGGGCCGCTGCGGCCGTTGAATTTCAAACCCGTGCGCAGCGGCGCGGCCCCGCCCCCCCCTCTGACCGGCGTCTCTCGGGACCAATGGCGGCGCGGCGCGGTGACGCTCGGCCAACGGGGCGCCGCGCGCGCTCCCCGTCGCCCCGCCCCCTCTAACTGACAGCGCTTCCCGCCAATTCCAACGGCCGCCGGGAACGCTCCTCGCCCCGCCCCCTCCGCCTGCAGCCCGACCAATCGCGGCCGGCCGCCTCGCCGAGCGACGCGCCTTCGGACCAATCGCAGCTCCGGGAGGGCGGGGCGACGGCGCTGAGCGTTTCCCTCCCGGGCTCGGTCCCCCCCCCGCCCCCCCCCCGCTCCCGCCTCCCCCCCCCCCCCTCGCGGGGTTTCTGCGCTGCGAAAGAAAATGGCGGCGGCGGCGGCGGCGGCGGCGGCGGGAGGAGAAGAGCGGCTGTGAGCGGGGGGGCGGGGCGGGGGGAGGGCCGGGACCCCCCCCGGGGGGTGGGGGGGAGGGGATGGGGGGGGGGGGGGGCGGAGGTGCGGGGCGGGGGGGGGGGGGGGGCGCCGCGAAGCCGGCCCCGCAAACGGCGCCGCAACGGCGCCCCATCCGCGCAGCGCCGCCCCCCTCCGGAACCGAGCCCGAAATCCGCGCTCCCCGACCCCCTCGGAACGGCCGGAAAAGTCCGAGCCGCTTCGGCTGCGGCGAAAATCCGAGCGTCGGAACCGAAATGCGGCGGGGGCTGCGAGCCGGGATCCCGGGCGGCGGAGCCGAAACTCCGCGTCCGCCGCGCGTCCCAAAGTTGTGAGGATCGGAGCCGAAATGCCGGCGGTCCGACCCCAAATGTCGGCTCGTGCTGCCCCCGAATCCCCGCGTTTGGAGCCCAAACTCCGCGTCTGCGTCGCGGGACCCAAAATCCCGGCGTTTGGCCCCGAAATGTTGGGTTGTTCGGCCCCCAAAATGCCGAAGTTTGGAGCCGAAATGTTGTGATGTTGTGCCCCGAAATCCCGAAGTTTGGAGCCGAAATGTTGTGATGTTGTGCCCCGAAATCCCGAAGTTTGGACCCGAAACTCCGCATCTCCGTAGGGTGTCCCAAAATCGGGAGGTTTTGCCCCAAAATGTTGGGTTGTTCTGCCCCAAAATTCCGGCGTTTGGACCCGAAACTCCGCGTCTCCTTCGCGTGTCCCAAAATCCCGGCGTTTGGCCCCCAAAATGTTGTGATGTTGAGCCCCAAAATCCCGAAGTTTGGAGCTGAAACTCCGCGTCGCAAAGTTCCGAGGGTCGGACCCAAAATCGCCGGGTTTTTGCCCCAAAATGTTGAGATGTTGTACCCCAAAATCCCAAAGTTTGGAGCCAAAACTCCGCGTCCCCAGCGCGTCCCAAGGTTCTGAGGGTCAGACCTGAAATCGCCGGGTTTGGCCCCAAAATGTTGGGTTGTTCTGTCCCAAAATCCCGGTGTTTGGAGCCGAAACTCCGCGTCTCTGTAGGGTGTCCCAAAATCCCGGTGTTTGGCCCCAAAATGTTGTGATGTTGTGCCCCGAAATCCCAAAGTTTGGACCCAAAACTCCGCGTCCCAAAGTTCCGAGGGTCGGAGCCGAAATCGCCGGGTTTGGACCCAAAATGTTTGTGATGTTGTGCCCCAAAATCCCGGCGTTTGGAGCCGAAATGTTGTGATGTTGTGCCCCAAAATCCCGGCGTTTGGAGCCGAAACTCCGCGTCTCCGTAGGGTGTCCCAAAATCCTGGCGTTTGGCCCCAAAATGCTGGGTTGTTCTGCCCCGAAATCCTGAAGTTTGGACCTGAAACTCCGCGTCCCAAAGTTCCGAGGGTTGCAGCTGAAATCACCGGGTTTGGCCCTGAAATGTTGGGTTGTTCTGCCCCAAAATCCCAAAGTTTGGCCCCAAATCTCCGCGTCCCCATCGTGTGCCGCAAAGTTCTGACGTTCGGCACCCAAAATCGCCGGGTTTGGCCCTAAAATGTTTCGCCCTTCTACCCCAAAATCCCGTCCTTCTGTCCCAAAATCCCGGCGTTTGGAGCCGAAACTCCGCGTCTCCGTAGGGTGTCCCAAAATCCCGGCGTTTGGCCCCAAAATATTGGGTTGTTCTGCCCCGAAATCCTGAAGTTTGGACCCAAATCTCTGCGTCCCCAGCGTGCGTCCCGAAGTTCTGAGGTTTGGACACAAAATCGCAGGGTTTGGACCCGAAATGTTGGGTTGTTCTGCCCCAAAATCCTGGCGTTTTGGAGCCGAAACTCTGCATCTCCATCGTGTGTCACAAAGTTCTGAGGGTCGGACCTGAAATTGCCAGGTTTGGACCCAAAATGTTGGGTCGTTCTGCCCCCAAATCCCAAAGTTTGGACCTGAAACTCCGCGTTTCCATCGCATGTCCCAAAATCTGGAGGTTTTGCCCCAAAATGTTGTGTCCTTCTGTCCCAAAATCCCGGTGTTTGGAGCCGAAACTCCGCGTCTCTGTAGGGTGTCCCAAAATCCCGGTGTTTGGCCCCAAAATGTTGTGATGTTGTGCCCCAAAATCCCGGCGTTTGGAGCCGAAACTCCGCGTCTCTGTAGGGTGTCCCAAAATCCCTGGCGTTTGGCCCCAAAATGTTGGGTTGTTCTGCCCCAAAATCCCAAAGTTTGGTCCCAAAACTCCGCGTCTCCATCGCACGTCCCAAAATCCGGAGGTTTTACCCCAAAATGTTGTGATGTTGTGCCCTGAAATCCCGGTGTTTGGACCCAAAACTCCGCGTCCCCAGTGCCTCCCAAGGTTCTGAGGGTCAGACCCGAAATTGCTGGGTTTGGCCCCGAAATGTTGGGTTGTTCTGCCCCAAAATCCCGAAGTTTGGACCCGAAACTCCGCGTCCCCATTGTGTGTCCCAAAATCCCCGCGTTTGGCCCCAAAATGTTGTGATGTTGTGCCCCGAAATCCTGAAGTTCGGACCCAAAACTCCGCGTCTCCATCGCATGTCCCAAAATCTGGAGGTTTGGCCCCAAAATGTTGCGTCCTTCTGTCCCAAAATCCCGGCGTTTGGAGCCGAAACTCCGCGTCTCTGTAGGGTGTCCCAAAATCCTGGCGTTTGGCCCCAAAATGTTGGGTTGTTCTGCCCCAAAATCCCGGCGTTTGGAGCCGAAACTCCGCGTCTCCGTAGGGTGTCCCAAAATCCCGGCATTTTGCCCCATAATGTTGTGATGTTGTGTCCCGAAATCCCAAAGTTTGGGCCCGAAACTCCGCGTCTCCATAGGATGTCCCAAAATCCCCGGGGTTTGGACCCAAAATGTTGTGATGTTGTGTCCCAAAATCCCGGCATTTGGAGCCAAAGCTCTGCGTCCCCAGCGCGCGTCCCAAAGTTCTGAGGTTTGGACACAAAATCGCTGAGTTTGGACCCAAAATGTTGCGTCCTTCTACCTCAAAACTCTGCGTCTCCATCGCATGTCCCAAAATCCTGGGGTTTTGCCCCAAAATGTTGGGTTGTTCTGCCCCAAAATCCCGACGTTTGGAGCCGAAACTCTGCGTCCCAAAGTTCCGAGGGTCGGAGCCGAAATCGCCGGGTTTGGACCCGAAATGTTGTGATGTTGTGCCCCAAAATCCTGGTGTTTGGAGCCAAAACTCCGCGTCTCTGTAGGGTGTCCCAAAATCCTGGCGTTTGGCCCCAAAATGTTGGGTTGTTCTGCCCCGAAATCCTGAAGTTTGGACCTGAAACTCCGCGTCCCAAAGTTCCGAGGGTTGCAGCTGAAATCACCGGGTTTGGCCCTGAAATGTTGGGTTGTTCTGCCCCAAAATCCCAAAGTTTGGCCCCAAATCTCCGCGTCCCCATCGTGTGCCCGCAAAGTTCTGACGTTCGGACCCAAAATCGCCGGGTTTGGCCCTAAAATGTTTCGCCCTTCTACCCCAAAATCCCGTCCTTCTGTCCCAAAATCCCGGCGTTTGGAGCCGAAACTCCGCGTCTCTGTAGGGTGTCCCAAAATCCTGGCGTTTGGCCCCAAAATGTTGTGATGTTGTACCCCAAAATCCCGGCGTTTGGAGCCGAAACTCCACGTTTCCATCGCATGTCCCAAAATCTGGAGGTTTTGCCCCAAAATGTTGCGTCCTTCTGCCCCAAAATCCCGGCGTTTGGAGCCGAAACTCCGCGTCTCCATAGGGTGTCCCAAAATCCCGGCATTTTGCCCCATAATGTTGTGATGTTGTGTCCCGAAATCCCAAAGTTTGGGTCCGAAACTCCGCGTCTCCATAGGATGTCCCAAAATCCCGGGGTTTGGACCCAAAATGTTGTGATGTTGTGTCCCAAAATCCCGGCATTTGGAGCCAAAGCTCTGCGTCCCCAGCGCGCGTCCCAAAGTTCTGAGGTTTGGACACAAAATCGCTGAGTTTGGACCCAAAATGTTGCGTCCTTCTACCTCAAAACTCTGCGTCTCCATCGCATGTCCCAAAATCCTGGGGTTTTGCCCCAAAATGTTGGGTTGTTCTGCCCCAAAATCCCAAAGTTTGGACCCAAAACTCCGCATCCCAAAGTTCCGAGGGTCGGAGCCGAAATCGCCGGGTTTGGACCCAAAATGTTGTGATGTTGTACCCCAAAATCCTGGTGTTTGGAGCCAAAACTCCGCGTCTCTGTAGGGTGTCCCAAAATCCCAGCGTTTGGCCCCAAAATGTTGTGATGTTGTGCCCTGAAATCCCAAAGTTTGGAGCTGAAACTCCGCGTTCCGAGGGTCGGACCCAAAATCGCCGGGTTTTGCCCCACAATGTTGAGATGTTGTACCCCAAAATCCCAAAGTTTGGAGCCGAAACTCCGCGTCCCCAGCGCGTCCCAAGGTTCTGAGGGTCAGACCTGAAATCACCGGGTTTGGCCCCAAAATGTTGGGTTGTTCTGCCCCAAAATCCCAAAGTTTGGAGCCGAAACTCCGCGCCTAAATTGCGTGTCCCAAAATCCGGAGGTTTTACCCCCAAAATGCTGTGATGTTGTGCCTCAAAATCCTGGCGTTTGGGCCCGAAACTCCGCGTCCCCATCGTGTGTCGCAAAGTTCTGACGTTCGCCGACCCAAAATCACCGGGTTTTGCCCCAAAATGTTTCGCCCTTCTACCCCGAAATCCTGGAGTTTGCACCCAAAACTCCGCATCTCTGTAGGGTGTCCCAAAATCCCGGCGTTTGGACCCAAAATGTCGGGTTTTTCTGCCCTCAAATCTCGAAGTTTGGACCCGAAACTCCGCGTCTCCATCGCATGTCCCAAAATCCGGATGTTTTGCCCCAAAATGTTGTGATGTTGAGCCCCGAAATCCCCAAGTTTGGACCCAAAACTCCGCGTCCCCATCGCGTGTCCCAAAATCGCTGGGTTTGGCCCCAAAATGTTGTGATGTTGTGCCCCAAAATCCTGAAGTTTGGACCTGAAACTCCATGTTTCCATAGCGTGTCCCAAAATCTGGAGGTTTTGCCCCAAAATGTTGCGTCCTTCTGTCCCAAAATCCCGGCGTTTGGAGCCGAAACTCCGCGTCTCCGTTGGGTGTCCCAAAATCCTGGCGTTTTGCCCCAAAATGTTACGTCCTTCTGCCCAAAATCCCAAATTTCAGCCCCAAAACTCCGCGTCCCAAAGTTCGAGGGTCGGACCCCAAAATCGCCGGGTTTTGCCCCAAAATGTTGTGATGTTGTGCCCCGAAATCCCAAAGTTTGGAGCCGAAACTCCGTGTCCGCAGCGCGTCCCAAGGTTCTGAGAATCAGACCTGAAATCGCCAGGTATGGACCCAAAATGTTGGGTTATTCTGCCCCAAAATCCCAAAGTTTGGACCCGAAACTCCGCGTCCCCATCGCGTGTCGCAAAGTTCTGATGTTTGGACCTGAAATCGCCGGGTTTGGACCCAAAATGTTGGGTTGTTCTGCCCCAAAATCCGAAAGTTTGGACCCAAAACTCCGCGTCTGTGTCACGGGACCCAAAATCCCGGTGTTTGGGCCCGAAACTTCGTGTCCCCATCGTGTGTCACAAAGTTCTGACGTTTGGACCCAAAATCGCCGGGTTTGGCCCCATAATGTCGGGTTTTTCTGCCCCCAAATCCCAGCATTTGGACCCGAAACTCCGCGTCTCCATCGCGTGTCCCAAAATCCCGGGGTTTTGCCCCAAAATGTTGTGATGTTGTGCCCCAAAATCCCGGTGTTGGACCCGAAACTCCGCGTCCCAAAGTTCTGAGGGTCGGACCCAAAATCGCCGGGTTTTGCCCCAAAATGTTGGGTTGTTCTGCCCCAAAAAACCCAAAGTTTGGACCCGAAACTCCGCGTCCTCCATTGCGTGTCCCAAAATCCAGAGGTTTTACCCCAAAATGTTGTGATGTTGTGCCCCCAAAATCTCAGTGTTTCGACCCAAAACTCTGCGTCCTCAGTGTGCCCCAAAATCCCGGCGTTTTGCCCCAAAATGTTGGGTTGTTCTGCCCCCAAATCCAAAACTTTGGCCCCGAAACTCCGCGTCCCAAAATTCCGAGGGTTGGAGCCAAAATTGCCGGGTTTTGCCCCAAAATGTTGCGTCCTTCTGCCCCCAAATCCCAGCGTTTGGACCCAAAACTCCGCATTTCCATCGCATGTCCCAAAATCCGGAGGTTTTGCCCCAAATTCTTGCATCCTTCTGCCCCAAAATCCCAGGATTTTACCCCAAAACTCTGCGTCCCAATCAAGCGTAATGAAATCTGGAGGTTTTACCCAAAATTTGGCGTCGCTCTGCCCCAAAATCCTGCAATTTCGACCCAAAATCTCCGCATCCCGCTGCGCTGCGCTGAAATCCCGCGGTTTGGCCCCAAAACGTCGCATTCCTGTGGCCCCAAATCCCAAAGTTGGGCCCCAAAACGTTGTGTTTCTACGGCCCCAAAATCCCAAAGTTTGACCCCCAAAACTCCACGTGTCCCAAATTTTGGAGGTTTTGCCCCAAATTCTTGCATCCTTCTGCCCCAAAATCCCAAAGTTTGGCCCCAAATCTGCGCGTCCCTCTGCCCCCAATCACTGCTTTGCCCTCAGCTGCCCCAAAATCCCCCGGTTTGGCCCCAAAATGGGGCGGCCGTCTGTCCAAAATCCCCACGTTTGGCCCCAAATCTCCGTGTCCCAAAATCCCGAGGTTTGGCCCCAAATCTCGGCGTCGTTCTGCCCCCAAATTCCCTGTTTTCAACCCAAAACTCCGTGTCCCCATTGTGTGTCCCAAAATCCCAGCTTTGGCCCCAAAACGTCGTGTTTCTACGGCCCCAAAATCCCCACATTTGAACCCAAAACTCCGCGTCCCCATCGCGTGTCCCAAATTTTGGAGGTTTGGCCCCAAATTCTTGCATCCTTCTGCCCCAAAATCCCCCGGTTTGGCCCCAAAATGGGGCGGCCGTCTGTCCCAAAATCCCCACATTTGAACCCAAAACTCTGCATCTGCATCACGTGTCCCAAAATCCCCACGTTTGAACCCAAAATCTCCGCGTCCCATCGCGTGTCCCAAAATCCGGAGGTTTTGCCCCAAAATGTTGGGTTGTTCTGCCTCCCGAGGTTTGGCCCCAAATCTCGGCGTCGTTCTGCCTCCAAATCCCGTGTTTTCAACCCAAAACTCCGCGTCCCTCTCGGCTGCCCCAAAATCCCGGCGTTTGGCCCCAAAACTTTGCGTCCCCCATCGCGTGTCCCAAAATCCCGAGGTTTGGCCCCAAATCTTGGCGTCGTTCTGCCCCCAAATTCCCAGTTTTCAACCCAAATCTCTGCGTCCCCATCGCGTGTCCCAAATTTTGGAGGTTTTGCCCCAAATTCTTGCATCCTTCTGCCCCAAAATCCCCGGTTTGGCCCCAAAATGGGGCGGCCGTCTGTCCCAGAATCCCCATGTTTGAACCCAAATCTCCGTGTCCCAAAATCCCGAGGTTTGGCCCCAAAACTCCGCGTCGTTCTGCCCCCAAATCCCGGTGTTTTCGACCCAAAACTCCGCATCTCTTTCGGCTGCCCCAAAATCCCGGCGTTTTGCCCCAAATCGTCTCATTTCTGATGGACCAAAATCCCGAATTTCCGTCCCCAAACTCGGCGCCGCCGTCGCCTCTCCCCAAATTTCGCAGCTTTGCCCCCAAATTTGCCGCTTCTGGGCCCCAAAATCCCGGCGTTTCGACCCAAAACTCGGCATCCGCGCCTGTCCGTCTGTCTGTCCCGCGTCCGTCCCATGTCCTGTGTCCGTCTGTCCCATGTCCGTCTGTCCCACGTCCGTCTGTCCCACATCCATCTGTCCCGCATCCGACTGTCCCGCGTCCATCCCACATTCTGTGTCCGTCTGTCCCACATCCGTCTGTCCCGCGTCCATCCCGTGTTCTTGCGTCCGTCTGTCCCACGTCCGACTGTCCTGTGTCCATCCCACGTTCTGTGTCCGTCTGTCCCACGTCCGTCTGTCCCGCATGCGACTGTCCCGCGTCCATCCCGTGTTCTTGCATCCATCTGTCCTACGTCCGTCTGTCCCGCGTCCATCCCATGTCCTGTGTCCATCTGTCCCACATCCGTCTGTCCCACATCCGTCTGTCCCGCGTCCATCCCATGTTCTTGCATCCGTCTGTCCCACATCTGTCTGTCCTGCGTCCATCCTGTGTTCTTGCATCCATCTGTCCCACATCCGTCTGTCCCACATCTGACTGTCCCGCGTCCATCCCATGTCCTGTGTCCGTCTGTCCCAAGTCCATCTGTCCCACATCTGTCTGTCCCGTGTCCATCCCGTGTTCTGCATCCATCTGTCCCACATCCGTCTGTCCCGCATCCAACTGTCCCGCATCCATCCCACGTTCTGTGTCCGTCTGTCCCACGTCTCTCTGTCCCGCGTTCATCCTGTGTTCTTGCGTCCGTCTGTCCCACGTCCGTCTGTCCCGTGTCCGACTGTCCTGTGTCCATCCCACGTTCTGTGTCCATCTGTCCCACATCCGTCTGTCCCATGTCCGTCTGTCCCATGTCCGTCTGTCCCATGTCCGACTGTCCTGCGTCCATCCCATGTCCTGTGTCCGTCTGTCCCATGTCTGTCTGTCCCACGTCCGTCTGTCTGACATCCGTCTGTCCCGTGTCCATCCTGTGTTCTTGCGTCCATCTGTCCCACGTCCGTCTGTCCCATGTCCGTCTGTCCCACATCTGTCTGTTCCACATTCATGCCGTGTTCTGCGTCAATCTGTCCCACGTCCGTCTGTCCCGCGTCCATCCCATGTTCTGTGTCCGTCTGTCCCACATCCGTCTGGTCCCGCGTCCATCCTGTGTTCTTGCGTCCGTCTGTCCCACATCCGACTGTCCTGTGTCCATCCCACGTTCTGTGTCCATCTGTCCCACGTCTGACTGTCCTGTGTCCATCCCATGTCCTGTGTCCATCTGTCCCACGTCCGTCTGTCCCATGTCTGACTGTCCCGCGTCCATCCCACATTCTGTGTGCATCTGTCCCACATCCGTCTGTCCCGCATCCATCCTGTGTTGTTGTGTCCATCTGTCCCACGTCCGTCTGTCCTGCATCCGACTGTCCCGCGTCCATCCCACGTTCTGTGTCCGTCTGTCCCACGTCCATCTGTCCCACATCTGTCTGTTCTGCATCTATCCTGTGTTCTTGCATCCGTGTGTCCTACGTCCGTCTGTCCCGCGTCTGACTGTCCTGCGTCCATCCCACGTCCTGTGTCCGTCTGTCCCGCGTCTCTGTCCCATGTCCATCTGTCCCACGTCCGTCTGTCCCGTGTCCGACTGTCCCACGTCCATCCCACGTTCTGTGTCCGTCTGTCCCACATCTCTCTGCCCCATGTCCATCTGTCCCACATCCGTTTGTCCCATGTCCATCCCGTGTTCTGCATCCATCTGTCCCATGTCCGTCTGTCCCGCGTCCATCCCATGCCCTGTGTCTGTCTGTCCTGCATCCGTCTGTCCCATGTCCGCCTGTCCCACGTCCGTCCAGTGTCCATCCCGTGTCCGTCTGTCCCACATCTGTCTGTCCCGCGTCCATCCCGTGTTCTGCGTCCGTCTGTCCCACCTCGATCCCATGCTCCATGTCCATCTGTCCCGCGTCCATCCCATGTCCTGTGTCTGTCCGTCCTGCGTCCGTCTGTCCCACATCTGACTGTCCCACGTCCATCGCATGTGCTGCGTCCGTCTGTCCTGCGTCCATCCCATGCCCTGAGTCTGTCTGTCCCACATCTGTCTGCCCCATGTCCGTCTGTCCCGCATCTGTCTCTTGTTTTGTGTACGTCTGTCCCATGTCTGTCTGTCCCGCATCCGTCCCGTGTCCTGTGTCCGTCTGTCCCACCTCGATCCCATGCTCCATGTCCGTCTGTCCCGTGTCCGTCTGTCCCACATCTGACTGTCCCACGTCCATCCCGTGTTCTGCGTCCGTCTGTCCCGCATCCGTCTGTCCCGTGTCATCCCATGTCCCGTGTCCGTCTGTCCCACGTCTGACTGTCCCACATCCATCCGGTGTTCCGTGTCCGTCTGTCCCACCTCGATCCCGTGCTCCATGTCCGTCTGTCCCGCATCCATCCCATGTCCCATGTTTGTCCGTCCTGTGTCCGTCTGTCCCAAGTCCGTCTGTCCCACAACTGACTGTCCTGCATCCATCCCGTGTTCTGTGTCCATCTGTCCCGTGTCCATCTGTCCTGCGCCCGTCTGTCCCGCGTCCATCCCGTGTTCTGCGTCCGTCTGTCCCACCTCGATCTCATGCTCCCTGTCCGTCTGTCCCGCGTCCATCCTGTGTTCTGCGTCCGTCTGTCCCATGTCCGTCTGTCCCGCGTCCATCCCATGCCCTGTGTCTGTCCGTCCTGCGTCCGTCTGTCCCATGTCCGTTTGTCCCACATCTGACTGTCCCGCGTCCATCCCATGTTCTGTGTCTGTCTGTCCCACCTCGATCTCATGCTCCGTGTCCGTCTGTCCCTCGTCCATCCCGTGTTCTGTGTCCATCTGTCCCACGTCTGTCTGTCCCGCGTCCATCCTGTTTTGTGTCCGTCTGTCCCACATCCATCCCGTGTTCTGTGTCCGTCTGTCCCACCTCGATCCCATGCTCCATGTCCGTCTGTCCCGCGTCCATCCCATGTCTGTCTGTCCTGCGTCCGTCTGTCCCATGTCTATTTGTCCCACTACTGACTGTCCCGCATCCATCCCGTGTTCTGTGTCCGTCTGTCCCACGTCTGACTGTTCCGCGTCCATCCCGTGTTTTGTGTCCGTCTGTCCTGTGTCCATCCCATGTCCTGTGTCTGTCCGTCCTGCATCCGTCTGTTCTGTGTCCGTCTGTCCCATGTCTGTCTGTCCCGTGTCCATCCCATGTGCTGTGTCTGTCCGTCCTGCCTCCATCTGTCCCACGTCCGTCTGTCCATGTCCAACTGTCCCATGTCCATCCCGTGTTCTGTGTCCGCCTGTCCCATGTCCATCTGTCCCATGTCCATCCCATGTCCTGTGTCTGTCCATCCTGTGTCTGTCTGTCCCGTGTCTGTCTGCCCCACGTCCCTCTGTCCCGCGTCCATCCCGTGTTTCGGGTCCGTCTGTCCTGTGTCCTTCCCACATCCCGCGTCTGTCTCACGTATGACCATTCCGTGTCCATCCCATGTTCCACGTCCGTCCGTCCCACATGAGGGCTGTGTGCCGTGTGTGGCATTTCCGTGTGTCCATCCCACGTATGACCATTCCATGTGTCCGTCCCACGTATGACCGTTCTGTGTGTCCATCCCATGTATGACCGTTCCGTGTGTCCGTCCCACATATGACCATTCCGTGTGTCCATCCCACATATGACCATTCCATGTGTCCATCCCACATATGACCATTCCGTGTGTCCATCCCACGTGTGACCATTCCGTGTGTCCATCCCACATATGACCGTTCCGTGTGTCCATCCCACATATGTCCGTTCTGTGTGTCCATCCCACGTATGACCGTTCCATGCGTGCATCCCACATATGACCATTCCATGTGTCTGTCCCACGTATGACCGTTCCGTGTTGCCATCCCACGTATGACCGTTCCATGTGTCCATCCCACGTATGACCATTCCGTGTGTCCATCCCATGTGTGACCGTTCAGTGTATACAACCCACATATGACCATTCCGTGTGTCCGTCCCACATATGACCATTCCGTGTGTCCATCCCACGTATGACCATTCCATGTGTCCGTCCCATGTATGACCTTTCTGTGTGTCCGTCCCATGTATGAACATTCCGTGTGTTCATCTCATGTGTGACCATTCCATGTGTCCATCCCACATATAACCATTCCGTGTGTCCATCCCAAGTATGACCGTTCCATGTTGCCATCCCATGTATGACCGTTCCGTGTGTCCGTCCCATGTATGACCGTTCCATGTGTCCGTCCCATGTATGACCGTTCTCTGTGTCCATCTCACGTATCACCATTCCACGTGTGTCCATCCCACGTGTGACCATTCCATGTGTCCATCCCATGTATGACCATTCCACGTGTGTCCATCCCATGTATGATCATTCCACGTGTCCATCCCACGTGTGACATTTCCATGCGTGTCCATCCCATGTATGACGGTTCCGTATGTCCATCCCACGTATGACCATTCCATGTGTCCGTCCCACGTATGACCGTTCTGTGTGTCCATCCCATGTATGACCATTCCGTGTGTCCATCCCACATATGACCATTCAGTGTGTCCATCTCATGTATGACCATTCCATGTGTCCGTCCCGTGTATGACCATTCCACGTGTGTCCATCCCACATATGACTGTTCCATGTGTCCATCCCACATATGACCATTCCAGACGTGCCCGCCCCATGTATGACCATTCCATGTGTCTATCGCACGTGTGACCGTTCCATGTGTCCATCCCACGTATGACCATTGCGTGTATCCGTCCCACGTATGACCATTCCATGTGTCCATCTCATGTATGACCATTCCATGTGTCCATTCCACATATGGCCATTCCGTCTGTCCGTCTCATGTATGACCATTCCATGTGTCCATATCACGTATGACCGTTCCATGTGTCCATCCCATGTATGACCATTCCATGTGTCTGTCCCACGTATGACCGTTCCGTGTTGCCATCCCACGTATGACCGTTCCATGTGTCCATCCCACGTATGACCATTCCGTGTGTCCATCCCATGTGTGACCGTTCGTGTGTCCATCCCACATATGTCCGTTCCATGTGTCCATCCCACGTGTGACCATTCCATGTGTCCATCCCACGTGTGACCTTTCCACATGTGTCCATCTCACATATGTCCGTTCCGTGTGTCCGTCCCACGTATGACTGTTCCGTGTGTCCGTCCCACATATGACCATTCCATGTGTCTGTCCCATGTATGACCGTTCCGTGTGTCTGTCCCACATGTGCCATTTCCATGTGTGTCCATCCCACGTATGACCGTTCCGTGTTGCCATCCCACGTATGACCATTCCGTGTGTCCATCTCACATATGTCTGTTCCGTGTGTCCGTCCCACATGTGACCATTCCGTGTGTCCATCCCACATATGACCGTTCCGTGTGTCCATCCCACGTATGACCATTCCGTGTGTCCATCCCACGTATGACCGTTGCGTGTGTCCATCCCACATGTGCCATTTCCACGTGTGTCCATCCCATGTTGGGCCGTTTCGGGGCAGATTTCTCCAATTTCGGGTCCAACGTCCCCACATTTGGTTCCTCGCTGTCACTTTTGGGGCCAATTTTGGGGCCAGTTTCCCCATTTTCCGTCCAGAGCATCCCCTCCGCTTTCCCCCACCAGGGCCCCCCTCCCCATTCCCCTCCCTTCCCCCCCCCCAGACCCCCCATCCCCCTCCCAACCCCCTCTTTCCCACTCCCCCCCCCCCCGGACCCCCCATCTCCCTCCCCACCCCCTTTTTCCCCCAACCCCCCTCCCCCAACCCCCCCATCCCCCTCCCCACCCCCTCTTTCCCCCTCCCCCCCCATCCCCTATCCCCCTCCCCACCCCCCCTCCCCACCCCCTATTTCCCCCGACCCCCCCCCTCCCCACCCCTTTAATCCCCCTCCACTCCCCCCAAATCCCCCACCGACCCCCCCCACCCCTTATTTGCCCCCCATCCCCCCACCAACCCCCCCCGTCCCATCACCCCATGCCCCCCCCACCGGCCCCCCACCCCCAATTTCCCCCTCTTATCCCCCACCCACTCAACCCCCCTTCCCCCACCCCCCCCCCGACCCCCCAATCACCCCCCCACCCTCGTTCTCCCCCCCCCACCTTCCCATCTCCCATCTCCCCTCCCCACCCCCCCTACCCCTCCTTAACTCCCCCCCACCCCATTAACCCCCCCACCCCCCCGTCCCTCCCCTCACCCCCTATTGCCCCCTATCCCCCCCCACTGGCCCCCCCAGCCCCATTTCCCCCGCTCCCCCCCCCAATCTCCCATCCCACCTCCATGACCCCCCTCACCCCCCCATCCCCCCACTGAACCCCTGTCCCATCACCCCATGCCCCCCCCACCGACCCCCCACCCCCCCATTCCCCCTCTTATCCCCCACCCGCCCACCCCCCCTTCCCCCATCCCCCCCATCCCACCCCCAAGCCCCCCCCCACCCCTCATTGCCCCCCCCCACCTTCCCATCTCCCCTCCCAACCCCCCTGACTCCCCCCACCCCCATTAACCCCCCCACCCCCCACACTGACCCTCCCCTCACCCCCTATTACCCCCTACCCCCCCCACTGACCCCCCCAGCCCCATTTCCCCCCCTCCCCCCCCAATCTCCCATCCCACCTCGGTGACCCCCCCCACCCCCCATTTCTCCCACTGACCCCCATCCCCATCACCCCCCCCCCACCCCTCACTGACCTCCCCCCCACTCTCATTCTCCCCATTCCCCCCCCCCGATCCCCTCCCATTTCCCCCCAATGGACCCCCGCACCCCCACCACCCCCCACTGACCCCCCCAGCCCCATTGCCCCCCCTTTGACCCCAATTCCCCCCATTATCCCCCCTTTCCTCCCCGCTGACCCCCCCTCTGGCCCCCCCTCATTACCCCCACTGACCCCCCATCCCCTTATCTCCCCCCCCCCCTCGCCCCTATTTCCCCCCATCCCCCCCCACTGACCCCCCCAGCCCCATTGCCCCCCCTTTGACCCCCATTCCCCCCATTATCCCTTCTTTCCTCCCCAATGAACCCCCTCTGACCCCCCCCATCCCCTTATCTCCCCCCCACCCTCATTCCCCCCCATTACCCTCCCCACTGACCCCCCCACCCCCCATTGCCCCTCTTTCCCCCCCCACTGATCTCCATTCCCCCCCATTCCCCCCCCTCCCCCCCCATTTCCCCCTTTGCCCCCTCATTTGCCCCCCATTTCCCCCCCATTTCTCCCTCCTATTTCCCCCCCACCCCCATTTCCCCACCACTGAACCTCGCTTCCCCCCCCCCGCTCCCCCCCGTTCCCCCCCATTCCCCCATATCCCCCCCATTCCCCCTATCCCCCTCATCGCCCCCCCATTCCATTTCCTCCATGCCCCCCATTCCCCCCCATTCCCCCCCACTGCCCCCCATATCCCCCATTTCCCCCATCTCCCCATTCTCCCCATCCCCCCCGTCCCCCCCATATCCCCCCCCATCCCCCCCATCCCCCCATTCCATTCCCCCCAATTCCCCCCCCATTTCCCCCCCATTCCGCCCCCCAATTCCCTCCATTCCCCCCATCCCCCCCCAATTCCCCCCATCCCCTCCCACCCCCCTCATTCCCCCCCATTTCTCCCCCATCCCCCCCATCTCCCCCAATCCCCCCCATCCCCCCTATTCACCCCATCACCACCCCACCCCCCTCAATTCCCCCCATATCCCCCCAATCCCCCCCCAACCCCCCATTTCCCCCCCCATTCCCCCCATCCCCCCCATCTCCCCCATCCCCCCCATCCTCTCCCATCCCCCCCATTTCCCCCCCATTCCCCCCAATTCCCCCCCACCCCACCCCCGATTCCCCCCATCTCCCCCATCCCCCCCATTTCCCCCATCTCCCCCCATTCCCCCTAGCCCTCTCATCCCCCCCATCCCCCCCATTTCCCCCCCCATCCCCCCATTTCCCCCCCCATTTCCTCCCCACTCCCCCATCCCCCCTCAATCCCCCCAATTCCCCCCCACCCCCCTCCCCAATTCCTCCCATACCCCCCCATATCCCCAATTTCCCCCCCAGATTCCCCCCCATTTCGCCCCCATCCCCCTCCCCAATTCCTCCTATCCCCCCCTGCAATTTCCCCTATTTCCCCCCCCACCCCCCCCATTCCTCCCATTGCCCCCAACCCCCCCTACTCCCCCCATTCCCCCCCCACTCCCCCATCCCCCCCCACTCCCACCATTCCCCCCATCTCCCCCATTCCCCCCCCCCGCATTGCCCCCGTCCCCTCCATCCCCCCAATCCCCCCCATCCCCCCCATTTCTCCCGCATCCCCCCCCATTCTCCCCATCTCCCCCAATTCCCCCCATTTCCCCCCATTCCCCTCCCATCCCCCCATTCCCCCAATCCACCCCATCTCCCCCCCATTCCGCCCCCCAATTCCCCCCACCCCCCCATTTCCCCCCATCCCCCCCATCCTTCCGTCCCCCCCAATCCCCCCCTTCCCCCCCCACTCTCCCCCATCTCCCCCACATTCCTCCCCCCAATTCCCCCCACCCCCCCATTTCCCCCCCAATCCCCCCCGTTTCCCCCCCCATATCCCCCATTCCGCCCCCCATTTCTCCCCCCAATTCCCCCCCACCCCCCCATTTCCCCCCCATTCCCCCCCCTACCCCCCAATTCCTCCCATCCCCCCCATTCCCCCCCCATTTCCCCCCCATCTCCCCCATCCCCCCCATTCCCCCCATTCTCCCCATTCCTCCCAATCCCCCCCATCTCCCCCCCGTTCCTCCCCCCCAATTCCCCCCACCCCCCAATTTCCCCCCCCCATTCCCCCCCATTCCCCCCAACCCCCCCCATTACCCCCCATCCCCCCCATTTCCCCCCCCCATTCCGCCCCCCAATTCCCCCCCATCCCTCCCCATTTCCCCCCCCATTCCTCCCCCCATTCTCCCCATTCCCCCCAATCCCCCCCATCTCCCCCCCATTCCTCCCCCCAATTTCCCCCCACCCCCCCATTTCCCCCCAATCCCCCCCATTTCCCACCCCATCCCCCCAATACCCCCCCAATTCCCATCACCCCCCTCATTCCCCCCAATTCCCCCCATTTGCCCCCCATCCCCCTCCCCAATTCCTCCTATCCCCCCCATCCCCCCCCTTTCCCCCCCATCTCCCCCCCATTCTTCCCCCCACTTCCCCCTCACCCCCCCATTTCCCCCCCATTCCCCCCCTAGCCCCCATTTCCCCCCCCATTCCGCCCCCCAATTCCCCCCCATCCCCCCCATCCCCTCCTATTCCCCCCTCCCTTCGTTCCCCCCCGCTGACCCTCGCTCCCCCCGCAGAGAGGAGCAGCCGGCCGAGGGGCTGAAGGAGCGCCCCCCAAAGGCCAAGAAAGGCCGCAAGGAACGCCGTGACGACCCGGAACCGGAAGCGGAACCGGAACCGTCGGGAGCCGAGCCGGCGGAGGCGGGAAAAGCGGACGGCTCCGGGGGCAGCGCGGCGGCCCCGGCCGCGCCGGAAGCCTCGGCCTCCCCCAAACAGCGGCGCTCCATCATCCGCGACCGCGGCCCGATGTACGACGACCCCACGCTGCCCGAGGGTTGGACCAGGAAGCTGAAGCAGCGCAAATCCGGCCGCTCCGCCGGGAAGTACGACGTGTATCTCATCAAGTGAGCCAGCGGCCGGCGCCGCGGGGCGGGCGGGGGGCGGCGGCCGATTGGGGGGCGGCTGGGGGCTGTGGGGCGCGGGGCGGGGAGGCCGCGGTAGTTGCAGGAAGGGGGGGGGGGCTGGGGGGTGTCACGTGGTGTGTGGGGCTGCGGTGTGAGGGGTGGTGATGTGTGGGGCGGTGATGTGTGGGGTTGTGGGGCGGTGCTGTGTGGGGCTGGGATGTGTGCGGCTGGGATGGGGGTTGTTGTGGGGTGGTGATGTGTGGGGCTGCGGTGTGTGGGGTTGTGGGGCTGGGGTGTGTGGGGCTGGGATGTGTGGGGCTGGGATGTGTGGGGTTGTGGGGCGGTGATGTGTGGGGTTGTTGTGGGGAGGTGATGTGTGGGGCGGTGATATATGGGGCTGGGATGTGTGGGGTTGTGGGCTGGGATGTGTGGGGAGGTGATGTTGTGGGGCTGGGATGTGTGGGGAGGTGATGTGTGGGGCTGGGATGTGTGTGGTGGTGATGTGTGGGGTTGTGGGGTGGTGATGTGTGAGGCAGTGATGTGTGGGGGCTGGGATGTGTGGGGTTGTTGTGGGGCAGTGATGTGTGGGGCGGTGATATATGGGGCTGGGATGTGTGGGGTTGTGGGGCTGGGATGTGTGGGGAGGTGATGTGTGGGGCTGGGATGTGTGGGGTTGTGGGGTGGTGATGGGTTTTTGTGGGGCTGGGATGTGTGGGGCGGTGATATGTGGGGCTGGAATGTGTGGGGCTGGGATGTGTGGGGTGATGTGTGGGGCTGGGATGTGTGGGGCTGGGATGTGTGGGGTTGTGGGGCTGGGATTTGTGGGGCGGTGATGGGTTGTTGTGGGGCTGGGATGTGTGGGGCGGTGATGTGTGGGGCTGGGATGTGTGGGGCTGGGATGTGTGGGGTTGTGGGGCTGGGATGTGTGGGGCTGGGATGTGTGGGGTTGTGGGGCGGTGATGGGTTGTTGTGGGGCTGGGGTGTGTGCGGCGGTGATGTGTGGGGCTGGGATGTGTGCGGTTGTTGTGGGGCTGGGATGTGTGGGGTTGTGGGGCAGTGATGTGTGGGGTTGTTGCGGGGTGGTGATGTGTGGGGCTGGGGTGTGTGGGGTTGTAGGGCTGGGATGTGTGGGGCTGGGATGTGTGGGGTTGTGGGGTGGTGATGGGTTGTTGTGGGGCGGTGATGTGTGGGGCAGAGATGTGTGGGGTGGTGATGTGTGGGGTTGTTGTGGGGCTGGGATGTGTGGGGCGGTGATGTGTGGGGTTGTTGTGGGGCTAGGGTGTGTGGGGCCGTGATGTGTGGGGTTGTGGGGCTGCGATGTGTGGGGCGGTGATGTGTGGGGTTGTTGTGGGGCTGGGATGTGTGGGGCTGGGATGTGTGGGGTTGTGGGGAGGTGATGTGTGGGGTGGTGATGTGTGGGGTTGTTGTGGGGCTGGGATGTGTGGGGCTTGGGGCCCAATGGGGAGAACGACATCTGCTCAGCAAGGGAGCACGCTATGGGGCACAGTGGGGTTATGGGGCACAGCCAGGTTATGGGGCACAGTGGGGCTATGGGGCACGGTGAGGTTGTGGGGCACGGTGAGGTTATGGGGCACAGTGGGGTGATGGGGCACAGTGGGGTTATGGGGCACGGTGAGGTTATGGGGCACGATGGGGCTATGGGGCACAATGGGGCACAGTGAGGTTATGGGGCGGGAATTGAGGGTTATGGGGCACGGTGGGGGCTATGGGGCACAATGGGGCACAGTGGGGTTATGGGGCACAGTGAGGTTATGGGGCAAAGTGAATCTATGGGGCACAGTGGGGTTATGGGGCGGGAATTGAGGGATTTTGGCTGGGAATTGTGGGAATTGGGGTGGGAATTGTGGGATTATAGCTGGGAATTGTGGGATTTGGGGTCGGAATTGTGGATTTGGGGTGGGAATTGTGGGATTATGGCTGGGAATTGTGGGAATCTGGCTGGGAATTGTGGGATTTGGGGCGGGAATTGTGGGATTATGGCTGGGAATTGTGGGATTTTGGCTGGGAATTGTGGGATTTTGGCTGGGAATTGTGGGATTTTGGGGTGGGAATTGTGGGAATCTGGCTGGGAATTGTGGGATTTTGGCTGGGAATTGTGGGATTTGGGGCGGGAATTTCCTTGATTTGGGTGGGAATTGTGGGATTTGGGGCAGGAATTGTGGGATTTTGGCTGGGAATTCCTCTATTTTGGGTGGGAATTGTGGGATTTGGGGCAGGAATTTCCTGGATTTGGGTGGGAATTCTGGGATTCAGGGTGGGAATTGTGGGATTTGGGGTGGGAATTCCCTGGATTTTGGGAATTGCTGGATTTTGGGTGGGAATTGTGGGATTTTGGATGGAAATATTTGGACTTTGGATGGGAATGGTGGGATTTGGGGTGCAAATTCCGGGATTTGGGTCGGGATTTGGGGGATTCAGGATGGGAATGGTTGGATTTGGGGCGGGAATTGGGGGATTTGGGGTGGGAATTGTGGGATTTTGGGTGGAAATTTCTGGATTTTGGGTGGGAATTGCTGTCTTTTGGATGGGAATGGAGGGATGTGGGGTGGGAATTGGGGGGTTTTAGGCAGGATTTCCTGGATTTTGGATGGGAATTACAGGATTTGGGGTGGGAATTGCTGGATTTGGGGCAGGAATGGTGGGATTTGGGGTGGGAATTCCTTGATTTGAGGCAGGATTTCTTGGATTTGGGTCGGGAATTGGGGGTTTTGGATGGGAATGGTTGGATTTGGGGTGGGAATTCCTGGATTTGGGTCAGGAATTTGTGGCTGTTGGATTTGAATGGTGGGATTTGGGGTGGGAATGGCAGGATTTGGGTCGGGAATTCCTTGTTTTGAGGCAGGATTTCCTGGATTTTGTGGTGGGAATTGGGGGATTTTGGGGTGGGAACTGAGGGATTTGGGGTGGGAATTTCTGGATTTTGGGTGGGAATTGGGGGATTTGGGGTGGGAATTGCTGTCTTTTGGATGGGAATGGCGGGATTTTGGGTAGGAATTGGGGGATTTTGGGTGCGAATTCCGGGATTTGGGTCGGGAATTTGTGGCTTTTGGATGGGAACGGCAGGATTTGGGGTGGGAATTGCGGGATTTTGGATGGGAATGGTGGGATTTGGGGTGGGAATTCTTTGATTTGGAGTGGGAATTTCTGGCTTTTGAGTGGGAATTCCTGGATTTGGGTCGGGAATTTGTGCCTTTTGGATGGGAATGGTGGGATTTGGGGTGGGAATTCCTGGATTTTGGGTGGGAATGGTGGGATTCAGGATGGGAATAATGGGATTTGGGGTGGGAATTCCTTGATTTGAGGCAGGATTTCCTGGATTTGGGGTGGGAATTACAGGATTTTGGGTCGGGGATTGCTGTGTTTTGGATGGGAATTGGGGGATTTGGGTTG
>NW_026040216.1:0-48790 GCF_023343835.1 Lagopus muta
GTCTCGTCTCGTCTCGTCTCCTCTCGTCTCCTCTCGTCTCGTCTCCTCTCGTCTCGTCTCGTCTCGTCTCGTCTCGTCTCGTTTCGTCTCGTCTCGTCTCGTCTCGTCTCTTTTCTTTTCATCTCTTTTCGTCTCTTTTCGTCTCTTTTCTTTTCTTTATTTTTCTTTTCTTTTCTTTTCTTTTCTTTTCTTTTCTTTTCTTTTCTTTTCTTTTCTTTTCGTCTCGTCTCGTCTCGTCTCGTCTCGTCTCGTCTCGTCTCGTCTCGTCTCCTCTCGTCTCCTCTCGTCTCCTCTCGTCTCCTCTCGTCTCGTCTCGTCTCGTCTCGTCTCGTCTCGTCTCGTCTCTTCTCGTCTCGTCTTGTCTCGTCTCGTCTCGTCTCGTCTCGTCTCGTCTCGTTTCGTCTCGTTCCGTCTCATTTCGTCTCGTTTCGTCTCTTTTCTTTTCGTCTCTTTTCGTCTCTTTTCTTTTCTTTTCTTTTCTTTTCTTTTCTTTTCTTTTCTTTTCGTCTCGTCTCGTCTCGTCTCGTCTCGTCTCGTCTCGTCTCATCTCGTCTCCTCTCGTCTCCTCTCGTCTCGTCTCGTCCATCCCCTGCGCTCTAAGTTCTAAGTTCTAGCCCCGCCCTCTAAGTTCTAAGTTCCATCCCCTGCGCTCTAAGTTCTAAGTTCTAAGTTCCATCCCCTGCGCTCTAAGTTCTAAGTTCTAAGTTCCATTACCTGCGCTCTAAGTTCTAAGTTCTAAGTTCCATCCCCTGCGCTCTAAGTTCTAAGTTCTAAGTTCCATCCCCTGCGCTCTAAGTTCTAAGTTCCATCCCCTGCGCTCTAAGTTCTAAGTTCTAAGTTCCATCCCCTGCGCTCTAAGTTCTAAGTTCTAGCCCCGCCCTCTAAGTTCTAAGTTCCATCCCCTGCGCTCTAAGTTCTAAGTTCCATCCCCTGCGCTCTAAGTTCTAAGTTCTAAGTTCCATCCCCTGCGCTCTAAGTTCTAAGTTCTAAGTTCCATCCCCTGCGCTCTAAGTTCTAAGTTCTAAGTTCCATCCCCTGCGCTCTAAGTTCTAAGTTCTAGCCCCGCCCTCTAAGTTCTAAGTTCCATCCCCTGCGCTCTAAGTTCTAAGTTCCATCCCCTGCGCTCTAAGTTCTAAGTTCTAAGTTCCATCCCCTGCGCTCTAAGTTCTAAGTTCTAAGTTCCATCCCCTGCGCTCTAAGTTCTAAGTTCTAAGTTCCATCCCCTGCGCTCTAAGTTCTAAGTTCTAGCCCCGCCCTCTAAGTTCTAAGTTCCATCACCTGCACTCTAAGTTCTAAGTTCCATCCCCTGCGCTCTAAGTTCTAAGTTCTAAGTTCCATCCCCTGCGCTCTAAGTTCTAAGTTCTAGCCCCGCCCTCTAAGTTCTAAGTTCCATCCCCTGCGCTCTAAGTTCTAAGTTCTAAGTTCCATCCCCTGCGCTCTAAGTTCTAAGTTCTACCCCACCCTCTAAGTTCAAAGTTCCATCCCTGCGCTCTAAGTTCTAAGTTCCATCCCCTGCGCTCTAAGTTCTAAGTTCTAAGTTCCATCCCCTGCGCTCTAAGTTCTAAGTTCTAGCCCCACCCTCTAAGTTCTAAGTTCCATCCCCTGCGCTCTAAATTCTAAGTTCCATCCCCTGCGCTCTAAGTTCTAAGTACTAAGGTCCATCCCCTGCGCTCTAAGTTCTAAGTTCTAGCCCCGCCCTCTAAGTTCTAAGTTCCATCCCCTGCGCTCTAAGTTCTAAGTTCTAAGTTCCATCCCCTGCGCTCTAAGTTCTAAGTTCTAGCCCCCGCCCTCTAAGTTCTAAGTTCCATCCCCTGCGCTCTAAGTTCTAAGTTCTAAGTTCCATCCCCTGCGCTCTAAGTTCTAAGTTCTAAGTTCCATCCCCTGCCCTCTAAGTTCTAAGTTCCATCCCTTGCGCTCTAAGTTCTAAGTTCCATCCCCTGCGCTCTAAGTTCTAAGTTCTAAGTTCCATCCCCTGCCCTCTAAGTTCTAAGTTCCATCCCTTGCGCTCTAAGTTCTAAGTTCCATCCCCTGCGCTCTAAGTTCTAAGTTCTAAGTTCCATCCCCTGCGCTCTAAGTTCTAAGTTCTAAGGTCCATCCCCTGCGCTCTAAGTTCTAAGTTCTAGCCCCGCCCTCTAAGTTCTAAGTTCCATCCCCTGCGCTCTAAGTTCTAAGTTCCATCCCCTGCGCTCTAAGTTCTAAGTTCTAAGTTCCATCCCCTGCGCTCTAAGTTCTAAGTTCTAAGTTCCATCCCCTGCGCTCTAAGTTCTAAGTTCTAAGTTCCATCCCCTGCACTCTAAGTTCTAAGTTCCATCCCCTGCGCTCTAAGTTCTAAGTTCTAGCCCCGCCCTCTAAGTTCTAAGTTCCATCCCCTGCGCTCTAAGTTCTAAGTTCTAAGTTCCATCCCCTGCGCTCTAAGTTCTAAGTTCTAGCCCCGCCCTCTAAGTTCTAAGTTCCATCCCCTGCGCTCTAAGTTCTAAGTTCTAAGTTCCATCCCATCCGCTCTAAGTTCTAAGTTCCATCCCCTGCGCTCTAAGTTTCTAAGTTCTAAGTTCCATCCCCTGCGCTCTAAGTTCTAAGTTCTAAGTTCCATCCCCTGCCCTCTAAGTTCTAAGTTCCATCCCTTGCGCTCTAAGTTCTAAGTTCCATCCCCTGCGCTCTAAGTTCTAAGTTCTAAGTTCCATCCCCTGCCCTCTAAGTTCTAAGTTCCATCCCTTGCGCTCTAAGTTCTAAGTTCCATCCCCTGCGCTCTAAGTTCTAAGTTCTAAGTTCCATCCCCTGCGCTCTAAGTTCTAAGTTCTAAGGTCCATCCCCTGCGCTCTAAGTTCTAAGTTCTAGCCCCGCCCTCTAAGTTCTAAGTTCCATCCCCTGCGCTCTAAGTTCTAAGTTCTAGCCCCCGCCCTCTAAGTTCTAAGTTCCATCCCCTGCGCTCTAAGTTCTAAGTTCTAGCCCCGCCCTCTAAGTTCTAAGTTCCATCCCCTGCGCTCTAAGTTCTAAGTTCTAAGTTGCATCCCCTGCGCTCTAAGTTCTAAGTTCTAAGTTCCATCCCCTGCGCTCTAAGTTCTAAGTTCTAAGTTCCATCCCCTGCGCTCTAAGTTCTAAGTTCTAAGTTCCATCCCCTGCGCTCTAAGTTCTAAGTTCTAACCCCGCCCTCTAAGTTCTAAGTTCCATCCCCTGCGCTCTAAGTTCTAAGTTCTAGCCCCGCCCTCTAAGTTCTAAGTTCCATCCCCTGCGCTCTGAGTTCTAAGTTCTATCCCCTGCGCTCTAAGTTCTAAGTTCTAAGTTCCATCCCCTGCGCTCTAAGTTCTAAGTTCCATCCCCTGCGCTCTAAGTTCTAAGTTCTAAGTTCCATCCCCTGCGCTCTAAGTTCTAAGTTCTACCCCACCCTCTAAGTTCTAAGTTCCATCCCCTGCGCTCTAAGTTCTATATTCCATCCCCTGCGCTCTAAGTTCTAAGTTCTAAGTTCTATCCCCTGCGCTCTAAGTTCTAAGTTCTAGCCCTGCCCTCTAAGTTCTAAGTTCCATCCCCTGCGCTCTAAGTTCTAAGTTCCATCCCCTGCGCTCTAAGTTCTAAGTTCTAAGTTCCATCCCCTGCGCTCTAAGTTCTAAGTTCTAGCCCCTCAATCTAAGTTCTAAGTTCCATCCCCTGCGCTCTAAGTTCTAAGTTCTAGCCCCGCCCTCTAAGTTCTAAGTTCCATCCCCTGCGCTCTAAGTTCTAAGTTCCATCCCCTGCGCTCTAAGTTCTAAGTTCTAAGTTCCATCCCCTGCGCTCTAAGTTCTAAGTTCTAGCCCCTCAATCTAAGTTCTAAGTTCCATCCCCTGCGCTCTAAGTTCTAAGTTCTAGCCCCGCCCTCTAAGTTCTAAGTTCCATCCCCTGCGCTCAAAGTTCTAAGTTCTAAGTTCCATCCCCTGCGCTCTAAGTTCTAAGTTCTAAGTTCCATCCCATGCGCTCTAAGTTCAAAGTTCTAAGTTCCATCCCATGCGCTCTAAGTTCAAAGTTCTAAGTTCCATCCCCTGCGCTCTAAGTTCTAAGTTCTAAGTTCCATCCCATGCGCTCTAAGTTCAAAGTTCTAAGTTCCATCCCCTGCGCTCTAAGTTCTAAGTTCCATCCCCTGCGCTCTAAGTTCTAAGTTCCATCCCCTGCGCTCTAAGTTCTAAGTTCTAAGTTCCATCCCCTGCGCTCTAAGTTCTAAGTTCTAAGTTCCATCCCCTGCGCTCTAAGTTCTAAGTTCTAAGTTCTAGCCCCACCCTCTAAGTTCTAAGTTCCATCCCCTGCGCTCTAAGTTCTAAGTTCTAAGTTCCATCCCCTGCGCTCTAAGTTCTACGTTCTAAGTTCCATCCCCTGCGCTCTAAGTTCTAAGTTCTAAGTTCCATCCCCTGCGCTCTAAGTTCTAAGTTCCATCCCCTGCGCTCTAAGTTCAAAGTTCCATCCCCTGCGCTCTAAGTTCTAAGTTCCATCCCCTGCGCTCTAAGTTCTAAGTTCTAAGTTCCATCCCCTGCGCTCTAAGTTCTAAGTTCCATCCCCTGCGCTCTAAGTTCTAGGTTCCATCCCCGCCCTCTAAGTTCTAAGTTCCATCCCCTGCGCTCTAAGTTCTAAGTTCTAAGTTCCATCCCCTGCGCTCTAAGTTCTAAGTTCCATCCCCTGCGCTCTAAGTTCTAAGTTCTAAGTTCTAGCCCCGCCCTCTAAGTTCTAAGTTCCATCTCCTGCGCTCTAAGTTCTAAGTTCTAAGTTCCATCCCATCCGCTCTAAGTTCTAAGTTCCATCCCCTGCGCTCTAAGTTCTAAGTTCTAAGTTCCATCCCCTGCGCTCTAAGTTCAAAGTTCCATCCCCTGCGCTCTAAGTTCTAAGTTCCATCCCCTGCGCTCTAAGTTCTAAGTTCTAAGTTCCATCCCCTGCGCTCTAAGTTCTAGCCCCACCCTCTAAGTTCTAAGTTCCATCCCCTGCGCTCTAAGTTCTAAGTACTAAGGTCCATCCCCTGCGCTCTAAGTTCTAAGTTCTAGCCCCGCCCTCTAAGTTCTAAGTTCCATCCCCTGCGCTCTAAGTTCTAAGTTCTAAGTTCCATCCCCTGCGCTCTAAGTTCTAAGTTCTAAGTTCCATCCCCTGCGCTCTAAGTTCTAAGTTCCATCCCCTGCGCTCTAAGTTCTAAGTTCCATCCCCTGCGCTCTAAGTTCTAAGTTCTAAGTTCCATCCCCTGCGCTCTAAGTTCTAAGTTCTAAGTTCCATCCCATGCGCTCTAAGTTCAAAGTTCTAAGTTCCATCCCCTGCGCTCTAAGTTCTAAGTTCTAGCCCCACCCTCTAAGTTCTAAGTTCCATCCCTTGCGCTCTAAGTTCTAAGTTCTAACCCCGCCCTCTAAGTTCTAAGTTCTAAGTTCCATCCCCTGCGCTCTAAGTTCTAAGTTCTAAGTTCTAGCCCCGCCCTCTAAGTTCTAAGTTCCATCCCCTGCGCTCTAAGTTCTAAGTTCCATCCCCTGCGCTCTAAGTTCTAAGTTCTAAGTTCCATCCCCTGCGCTCTAAGTTCTAAGTTCTAAGTTCCATCCCCTGCGCTCTAAGTTCTAAGTTCTAAGTTCCATCCCCTGCGCTCTAAGTTCTAAGTTCCATCCCCTGCGCTCTAAGTTCTAAGTTCCATCCCCTGCGCTCTAAGTTCTAAGTTCTAAGTTCCATCCCCTGCGCTCTAAGTTCTAAGTTCTAAGTTCTAGCCCCGCCCTCTAAGTTCTAAGTTCCATCCCCTGCGCTCTAAGTTCTAAGTTCTAAGTTCTAGCCCCCGCCCTCTAAGTTCTAAGTTCCATCTCCTGCGCTCTAAGTTCTAAGTTCTAAGTTCCATCCCCTGCGCTCTAAGTTCTAAGTTCCATCCCCTGCGCTCTAAGTTCTAAGTTCTAAGTTCCATCCCCTGCGCTCTAAGTTCAAAGTTCCATCCCCTGCGCTCTAAGTTCTAAGTTCCATCCCCTGCGCTCTAAGTTCTAAGTTCTAAGTTCCATCCCCTGCGCTCTAAGTTCTAAGTTCCATCCCCTGCGCTCTAAGTTCTAAGTTCCAAGATCCATCCCACGCCCTCTAAGTTCTAAGTTCCATCCCCTGCGCTCTAAGTTCTAAGTTCTAAGTTCCATCCCCTGCGCTCTAAGTTCTAAGTTCTAGCCCCGCCCTCTAAGTTCTAAGTTCCATCCCCTGCGCTCTAAGTTCTAAGTTCCATCCCCTGCGCTCTAAGTTCTAAGTTCTAAGTTCCATCCCATGCGCTCTAAGTTCTAAGTTCTAAGTTCCATCCCCTGCGCTCTAAGTTCTAAGTTCCATCCCCTGCGCTCTAAGTTCTAAGTTCTAAGTTCCATCCCCTGCGCTCTAAGTTCTAAGTTCTAGCCCCGCCCTCTAAGTTCTAAGTTCCATCCCTTGCGCTCTAAGTTCTAAGTTCTAAGTTCCATCCCCTGCGCTCTAAGTTCTAAGTTCTAAGTTCCATCCCCTGCGCTCTAAGTTCTAAGTTCTAGCCCCGCCCTCTAAGTTCTAAATTCTAAGTTCCATCCCCTGCGCTCTAAGTTCTAAGTTCTAAGTTCCATCCCCTGCGCTCTAAGTTCTAAGTTCTAAGTTCCATCCCCTGCCCTCTAAGTTCTAAGTTCCATCCCCTGCGCTCTAAGTTCTAAGTTCCATCCCCTGCGCTCTAAGTTCTAAGTTCTAAGTTCCATCCCCTGCGCTCTAAGTTCTAAGTTCCATCCCCTGCGCTCTAAGTTCTAAGTTCCATCCCCTGCGCTCTAAGTTCTAAGTTCTAAGTTCCATCCCCTGCGCTCTAAGTTCTAAGTTCTAAGTTCCATCCCCTGCGCTCTAAGTTCAAAGTTCCATCCCCTGCGCTCTAAGTTCTAAGTTCTAAGTTCCATCCCCTGCGCTCTAAGTTCTAAGTTCTAGCCCCGCCCTCTAAGTTCTAAGTTCCATCCCCTGCGCTCTAAGTTCTAAGTTCTAGCCCCTCAATCTAAGTTCTAAGTTCCATCCCCTGCGCTCTAAGTTCTAAGTTCTAGCCCCGCCCTCTAAGTTCTAAGTTCCATCCCCTGCGCTCTAAGTTCTAAGTTCCATCCCCTGCGCTCTAAGTTCTAAGTTCTAAGTTCCATCCCCTGCGCTCTAAGTTCTAAGTTCTAAGTTCCATCCCATGCGCTCTAAGTTCAAAGTTCTAAGTTCCATCCCCTGCGCTCTAAGTTCTAAGTTCTAAGTTCCATCCCCTGCGCTCTAAGTTTCTAAGTTCTAAGTTCCATCCCATGCGCTCTAAGTTCAAAGTTCTAAGTTCCATCCCCTGCGCTCTAAGTTCTAAGTTCTAAGTTCCATCCCCTGCGCTCTAAGTTCTAAGTTCTAAGTTCCATCCCCTGCGCTCTGAGTTCTAAGTTCTATCCCCTGCGCTCTAAGTTCTAAGTTCCATCCCCTGCGCTCTAAGTTTTAAGTTCCATCCCCTGCGCTCTAAGTTCTAAGTTCTAAGTTCCATCCCCTGCGCTCTAAGTTCTAAGTTCTAAGTTCCATCCCCTGCGCTCTAAGTTCTAAGTTCCATCCCCTGCGCTCTAAGTTCTAAGTTCTAAGTTCCATCCCCTGCGCTCTAAGTTCTAAGTTCTATCCCCTGCGCTCTAAGTTCTAAGTTCTAAGTTCCATCCCCTGCGCTCTAAGTTCTAAGTTCTAAGTTCCATCCCCTGCGCTCTAAGTTCTAAGTACTAAGGTCCATCCCCTGCGCTCTAAGTTCTAAGTTCTAAGTTCCATCCCCTGCGCTCTAAGTTCTAAGTTCTAAGTTCCATCCCCTGCGCTCTAAGTTCTAAGTTCCATCCCCTGCGCTCTAAGTTCTAAGTTCTAGCCCCGCCCTCTAAGTTCTAAGTTCCATCCCCTGCGCTCTAAGTTCTAAGTTCCATCCCCTGCGCTCTAAGTTCTAAGTTCTAAGTTCCATCCCCTGCGCTCTAAGTTCTAAGTTCTAAGTTCCATCCCCTGCGCTCTAAGTTCCAAGTTCTAGCCCCGCCCTCTAAGTTCTAAGTTCCATCCCCTGCGCTCTAAGTTCTAAGTTCTAAGTTCCATCCCCTGCGCTCTAAGTTCTAAGTTCTAAGTTCCATCCCCTGCGCTCTAAGTTCTAAGTTCTAAGTTCCATCCCCTGCGCTCTAAGTTCTAAGTTCTAAGTTCCATCCCCTGCGCTCTAAGTTCTAAGTTGTAAGTTCCATCCCCTGCGCTCTAAGTTCTAAGTTCTAAGTTCCATCCCCTGCGCTCTAAGTTCTAAGTTCCATCCCCTGCGCTCTAAGTTCTAAGTTCTAAGTTCCATCCCCTGCGCTCTAAGTTCTAAGTTCTACCCCACCCTCTAAGTTCTAAGTTCCATCCCCTGCGCTCTAAGTTCTATATTCCATCCCCTGCGCTCTAAGTTCTAAGTTCTAAGTTCTATCCCCTGCGCTCTAAGTTCTAAGTTCTAAGTTCCATCCCCTGCGCTCTAAGTTCTAAGTTCCATCCCCTGCGCTCTAAGTTCTAAGTTCTAAGTTCCATCCCCTGCGCTCTAAGTTCTAAGTTCTAGGCCCGCCCTCTAAGTTCTAAGTTCCATCCCCTGCGCTCTAAGTTCTAATTTCATTCCCCTGCGCTCTAAGTTCTAAGTTCTAAGTTCCATCCCCTGCGCTCTAAGTTCTAAGTTCTAAGTTCCATCCCCTGCGCTCTAAGTTCTAAGTTCTAAGTTCCATCCCCTGCGCTCTAAGTTCTAAGTTCTAAGTTCCATCCCCTGCGCTCTAAGTTCTAAGTTCTAGCCCCGCCCTCTAAGTTCTAAGTTCCATCCCCTGCGCTCTAAGTTCTAAGTTCTAAGTTCCATCCCCTGCGCTCTAAGTTCTAAGTTCTAAGTTCCATCCCCTGCGCTCTAAGTTCTAAGTTCTAGCCCCGCCCTCTAAGTTCTAAGTTCATTCCCCTGCGCTCTAAGTTCTAAGTTCTAAGTTCCATCCCCTGCGCTCTAAGTTCTAAGTTCTAAGTTCCATCCCCTGCGCTCTAAGTTCTAAGTTCTAAGTTCCATCCCCTGCGCTCTAAGTTCTAAGTTCTAAGTTCCATCCCCTGCGCTCTAAGTTCTAAGTTCTAGCCCCGCCCTCTAAGTTCTAAGTTCCATTACTTGCGCTCTAAGTTCTAAGTTCTAGCCCCGCCCTCTAAGTTCTAAGTTCCATCCCCTGCGCTCTAAGTTCTAAGTTCTAAGTTCCATCCTCTGCGCTCTAAGTTCTAAGTTCTAAGTTCCATCCCCTGCGCTCTAAGTTCTAAGTTCTAAGTTCCATCCCCTGCGCTCTAAGTTCTAAGTTCTAAGTTCCATCCCCTGCGCTCTAAGTTCTAAGTTCTAAGTTCCATCCCCTGCGCTCTAAGTTCTAAGTTCTAAGTTCCATCCCCTGCGCTCTAAGTTCTAAGTTCTAGCCCCGCCCTCTAAGTTCTAAGTTCCATCCCCTGCGCTCTAAGTTCTAAGTTCTAAGTTCCATCCCCTGCGCTCTAAGTTCTAAGTTCTAAGTTCCATCCCCTGCGCTCTAAGTTCTAAGTTCTAAGTTCCATCCCCTGCGCTCTAAGTTCTAAGTTCTAAGTTCCATCCCCTGCGCTCTAAGTTCTAAGTTCTATCCCCTGCGCTCTAAGTTCTAAGTTCCATCCCCTGCGCTCTAAGTTCTAAGTTATAAGTTCCATCCCCTGCGCTCTAAGTTCTAAGTTCTAGCCCCGCCCTCTAAGTTCTAAGTTCCATCCCCTGCGCTCTAAGTTCTAAGTTCTAAGTTCCATCCCATGCGCTCTAAGTTCAAAGTTCTAAGTTCCATCCCCTGCGCTCTAAGTTCTAAGATCTAAGTTCCATCCCCTGCGCTCTAAGTTCTAAGTTCTAGCCCCACCCTCTAAGTTCTAAGTTCCATCCCCTGCGCTCTAAGTTCTAAGATCTAAGTTCCATCCCCTGCGCTCTAAGTTCTAAGTTCTAGCCCCGCCCTCTAAGTTCTAAGTTCCATGCCCTGCGCTCTAAGTTCTAAGTTCCATCCCCTGCGCTCTAAGTTCTAAGTTCTAAGTTCCATCCCCTGCGCTCTAAGTTCTAAGTTCTAAGTTCCATCCCCTGCGCTCTAAGTTCTAAGTTCCATCCCCTGCGCTCTAAGTTCTAAGTTCTAGCCCCGCCCTCTAAGTTCTAAGTTCCATCCCCTGCGCTCTAAGTTCTAAGTTCTAAGTTCCATCCCCTGCGCTCTAAGTTCTAAGTTCTAGCCCCGCCCTCTAAGTTCTAAGTTCCATCCCCTGCGCTCTAAGTTCTAAGTTCTAAGTTCCATCCCCTGCGCTCTAAGTTCTAAGTTCTAAGTTCCATCCCCTGCGCTCTAAGTTCTAAGTTCTAGCCCCGCCCTCTAAGTTCTAAGTTCCATCCCCTGCGCTCTAAGTTCTAAGTTCTAAGTTCCATCCCCTGCGCTCTAAGTTCTAAGTTCTAAGTTCCATCCCCTGCGCTCTAAGTTCTAAGTTCTAAGTTCCATCCCCTGCGCTCTAAGTTCTAAGTTCCATCCCCTGCGCTCTAAGTTCTAAGTTCTAAGTTCCATCCCCTGCGCTCTAAGTTCTAAGTTCTAAGTTCCATCCCCTGCGCTCTAAGTTCTAAGTTCTAAGTTCCATCCCCTGCGCTCTAAGTTCTAAGTTCTAAGTTCCATCCCCTGCGCTCTAAGTTCTAAGTTCCATCCCCTGCGCTCTAAGTTCTAAGTTCTAAGTTCCATCCCCTGCGCTCTAAGTTCTAAGTTCCATCCCCTGCGCTCTAAGTTCTAAGTTCTAAGTTCCATCCCCTGCGCTCTAAGTTCTAAGTTCTAGCCCCGCCCTCTAAGTTCTAAGTTCCATCCCCTGCGCTCTAAGTTCTAAGTTCTAAGTTCCATCCCCTGCGCTCTAAGTTCTAAGTTCTAAGTTCCATCCCCTGCGCTCTAAGTTCTAAGTTCTAAGTTCCATCCCCTGCGCTCTAAGTTCTAAGATCTAGCCCCGCCCTCTAAGTTCTAAGTTCCATCCCCTGCGCTCTAAGTTCTAAGTTCTAAGTTCCATCCCCTGCGCTCTAAGTTCTAAGTTCTAGCCCCGCCCTCTAAGTTCTAAGTTCCATCCCCTGCGCTCTAAGTTCTAAGTTCCATCCCCTGCGCTCTAAGTTCTAAGTTCTAAGTTCCATCCCCTGCGCTCTAAGTTCTAAGTTCTAAATTCCATTACCTGCGCTCTAAGTTCTAAGTTCTAAGTTCCATCCCCTGCGCTCTAAGTTCTAAGTTCCATCCCCTGCGCTCTAAGTTCTAAGTTCTAAGTTCCATCCCCTGCGCTCTAAGTTCTAAGTTCCATCCCCTGCGCTCTAAGTTCTAAGTTCTAAGTTCCATCCCCTGCGCTCTAAGTTCTAAGTTCTAAGTTCCATCCCCTGCGCTCTAAGTTCTAAGTTCTAAGTTCCATCCCCTGCACTCTAAGTTCTAAGTTCTAGCCCCGCCCTCTAAGTTCTAAGTTCCATCCCCTGCGCTCTAAGTTCTAAGTTCTAAGTTCTAGCCCCGCCCTCTAAGTTCTAAGTTCCATCCCCTGCGCTCTAAGTTCTAAGTTCCATCCCCTGCGCTCTAAGTTCAAAGTTCTAAGTTCCATCCCATGCGCTCTAAGTTCAAAGTTCTAAGTTCCATCCCCTGCGGTCTAAGTTCTAAGTTCTAAGTTCCATCCCCTGCGCTCTAAGTTCTAAGTTCTAAGTTCCATCCCCTGCGCTCTAAGTTCTAAGTTCTAGCCCCGCCCTCTAAGTTCTAAGTTCCATCCCCTGCGCTCTAAGTTCTAAGTTCTAAGTTCCATCCCCTGCGCTCTAAGTTCTAAGTTCCATCCCCTGCGCTCTAAGTTCTAAGTTCCATCCCCTGCGCTCTAAGTTCTAAGTTCTAAGTTCCATCCCCTGCGCTCTAAGTTCTAAGTTCTAGCCCCTCAATCTAAGTTCTAAGTTCCATCCCCTGCGCTCTAAGTTCTAAGTTCTAGCCCCGCCCTCTAAGTTCTAAGTTCCATCCCCTGCGCTCTAAGTTCTAAGTTCTAGCCCCTCAATCTAAGTTCTAAGTTCCATCCCCTGCGCTCTAAGTTCTAAGTTCTAGCCCCGCCCTCTAAGTTCTAAGTTCCATCCCCTGCGCTCTAAGTTCTAAGTTCTAAGTTCCATCCCCTGCGCTCTAAGTTCTAAGTTCTAAGTTCCATCCCCTGCGCTCTAAGTTCTAAGTTCCATCCCCTGCGCTCTAAGTTCTAAGTTCTAAGTTCCATCCCCTGCGCTCTAAGTTCTAAGTTCTAAGTTCCATCCCATGCGCTCTAAGTTCAAAGTTCTAAGTTCCATCCCCTGCGCTCTAAGTTCTAAGTTCTAAGTTCCATCCCCTGCGCTCTAAGTTCTAAGTTCTAAGTTCCATCCCATGCGCTCTAAGTTCAAAGTTCTAAGTTCCATCCCCTGCGCTCTAAGTTCTAAGTTCTAAGTTCCATCCCCTGCGCTCTAAGTTCTAAGTTCCATCCCCTGCGCTCTAAGTTCTAAGTTCTAAGTTCCATCCCCTGCGCTCTAAGTTCTAAGTTCTAAGTTCCATCCCATGCGCTCTAAGTTCAAAGTTCTAAGTTCCATCCCCTGCGCTCTAAGTTCTAAGTTCTAAGTTCCATCCCCTGCGCTCTAAGTTCTAAGTTCTAGCCCCGCCCTCTAAGTTCTAAGTTCCATCCCCTGCGCTCTAAGTTCTAAGTTCCATCCCCTGCGCTCTAAGTTCTAAGTTCTAAGTTCCATCCCCTGCGCTCTAAGTTCTAAGTTCTAGCCCCACCCTCTAAGTTCTAAGTTCCATCCCTTGCGCTCTAAGTTCTAAGTTCCATCCCCTGCGCTCTAAGTTCTAAGTTCTAAGTTCCATCCCCTGCGCTCTAAGTTCTAAGTTCTAGCCCCGCCCTCTAAGTTCTAAGTTCCATCCCCTGCGCTCTAAGTTCTAAGTTCTAAGTTCCATCCCCTGCGCTCTAAGTTCTAAGTTCTATCCCCTGCGCTCTAAGTTCTAAGTTCCATCCCCTGCGCTCTAAGTTCTAAGTTCTAAGTTCCATCCCCTGCGCTCTAAGTTCTAAGTTCTAGGCCCGCCCTCTAAGTTCTAAGTTCCATCCCCTGCGCTCTAAGTTCTAAGTTCCATCCCCTGCGCTCTAAGTTCTAAGTTCTAAGTTCCATCCCCTGCGCTCTAAGTTCTAAGTTCTAAGTTCCATCCCCTGCGCTCTAAGTTCTAAGTTCTAGCCCCGCCCTCTAAGTTCTAAGTTCCATCCCCTGCGCTCTAAGTTCTAAGTTCTAGCCCCGCCCTCTAAGTTCTAAGTTCCATCCCCTGCGCTCTAAGTTCTAAGTTCTAAGTTCCATCCCCTGCGCTCTAAGTTCTAAGTTCTAAGTTCCATCCCCTGCGCTCTAAGTTCTAAGTTCTAGCCCCGCCCTCTAAGTTCTAAGTTCCATCCCCTGCGCTCTAAGTTCTAAGTTCCATCCCCTGCGCTCTAAGTTCTAAGTTCTAAGTTCCATCCCCTGCGCTCTAAGTTCTAAGTTCTAAGTTCCATTACCTGCGCTCTAAGTTCTAAGTTCTAAGTTCCATCCCCTGCGCTCTAAGTTCTAAGTTCCATCCCCTGCGCTCTAAGTTCTAAGTTCTAAGTTCCATCCCCTGCGCTCTAAGTTCTAAGTTCTAAGTTCCATCCCCTGCGCTCTAAGTTCTAAGTTCTAGCCCCGCCCTCTAAGTTCTAAGTTCCATCCCCTGCGCTCTAAGTTCTAAGTTCTAAGTTCCATCCCCTGCGCTCTAAGTTCTAAGTTCTAAGTTCCATCCCCTGCGCTCTAAGTTCTAAGTTCTAAGTTCTAGCCCCGCCCTCTAAGTTCTAAGTTCCATCCCCTGCGCTCTAAGTTCTAAGTTCCATCCCCTGCGCTCTAAGTTCTAAGTTCTAAGTTCCATCCCCTGCGCTCTAAGTTCTAAGTTCTAAGTTCCATCCCCTGCGCTCTAAGTTCTAAGATCTAGCCCCGCCCTCTAAGTTCTAAGTTCCATCCCCTGCGCTCTAAGTTCTAAGTTCTAAGTTCCATCCCCTGCGCTCTAAGTTCTAAGTTCTAGCCCCGCCCTCTAAGTTCTAAGTTCCATCCCCTGCGCTCTAAGTTCTAAGTTCTAAGTTCCATCCCCTGCGCTCTAAGTTCTAAGTTCTAAGTTCCATCCCCTGCGCTCTAAGTTCTAAGTTCTAAGTTCCATCCCCTGCACTCTAAGTTCTAAGTTCTAGCCCCGCCCTCTAAGTTCTAAGTTCCATCCCCTGCGCTCTAAGTTCTAAGTTCCATCCCCTGCGCTCTAAGTTCTAAGTTCTAAGTTCCATCCCCTGCGCTCTAAGTTCTAAGTTCTAGCCCCGCCCTCTAAGTTCTAAGTTCCATCCCCTGCGCTCTAAGTTCTAAGTTCTAAGTTCCATCCCCTGCGCTCTAAGTTCTAAGTTCTAAGTTCCATCCCCTGCGCTCTAAGTTCTAAGTTCTAAGTTCCATCCCCTGCACTCTAAGTTCTAAGTTCTAGCCCCGCCCTCTAAGTTCTAAGTTCCATCCCCTGCGCTCTAAGTTCTAAGTTCTAAGTTCTAGCCCCGCCCTCTAAGTTCTAAGTTCCATCCCCTGCGCTCTAAGTTCTAAGTTCCATCCCCTGCGCTCTAAGTTCAAAGTTCTAAGTTCCATCCCCTGCGCTCTAAGTTCTAAGTTCTAAGTTCCATCCCATGCGCTCTAAGTTCAAAGTTCTAAGTTCCATCCCCTGCGCTCTAAGTTCTAAGTTCTAAGTTCCATCCCCTGCGCTCTAAGTTCTAAGTTCTAAGTTCCATCCCCTGCGCTCTAAGTTCTAAGTTCCATCCCCTGCGCTCTAAGTTCTAAGTTCTAAGTTCCATCCCCTGCGCTCTAAGTTCTAAGTTCTAAGTTCCATCCCATGCGCTCTAAGTTCAAAGTTCTAAGTTCCATCCCCTGCGCTCTAAGTTCTAAGTTCTAAGTTCCATCCCCTGCGCTCTAAGTTCTAAGTTCTAGCCCCGCCCTCTAAGTTCTAAGTTCCATCCCCTGCGCTCTAAGTTCTAAGTTCCATCCCCTGCGCTCTAAGTTCTAAGTTCTAAGTTCCATCCCCTGCGCTCTAAGTTCTAAGTTCTAGCCCCACCCTCTAAGTTCTAAGTTCCATCCCTTGCGCTCTAAGTTCTAAGTTCCATCCCCTGCGCTCTAAGTTCTAAGTTCTAAGTTCCATCCCCTGCGCTCTAAGTTCTAAGTTCTAGCCCCGCCCTCTAAGTTCTAAGTTCCATCCCCTGCGCTCTAAGTTCTAAGTTCTAAGTTCCATCCCCTGCGCTCTAAGTTCTAAGTTCTATCCCCTGCGCTCTAAGTTCTAAGTTCCATCCCCTGCGCTCTAAGTTCTAAGTTCTAAGTTCCATCCCCTGCGCTCTAAGTTCTAAGTTCTAGGCCCGCCCTCTAAGTTCTAAGTTCCATCCCCTGCGCTCTAAGTTCTAAGTTCCATCCCCTGCGCTCTAAGTTCTAAGTTCTAAGTTCCATCCCCTGCGCTCTAAGTTCTAAGTTCTAAGTTCCATCCCCTGCGCTCTAAGTTCTAAGTTCTAGCCCCGCCCTCTAAGTTCTAAGTTCCATCCCCTGCGCTCTAAGTTCTAAGTTCTAGCCCCGCCCTCTAAGTTCTAAGTTCCATCCCCTGCGCTCTAAGTTCTAAGTTCTAAGTTCCATCCCCTGCGCTCTAAGTTCTAAGTTCTAAGTTCCATCCCCTGCGCTCTAAGTTCTAAGTTCTAGCCCCGCCCTCTAAGTTCTAAGTTCCATCCCCTGCGCTCTAAGTTCTAAGTTCCATCCCCTGCGCTCTAAGTTCTAAGTTCTAAGTTCCATCCCCTGCGCTCTAAGTTCTAAGTTCTAAGTTCCATTACCTGCGCTCTAAGTTCTAAGTTCTAAGTTCCATCCCCTGCGCTCTAAGTTCTAAGTTCCATCCCCTGCGCTCTAAGTTCTAAGTTCTAAGTTCCATCCCCTGCGCTCTAAGTTCTAAGTTCCATCCCCTGCGCTCTAAGTTCTAAGTTCTAAGTTCCATCCCCTGCGCTCTAAGTTCTAAGTTCTAGCCCCGCCCTCTAAGTTCTAAGTTCCATCCCCTGCGCTCTAAGTTCTAAGTTCTAAGTTCCATCCCCTGCGCTCTAAGTTCTAAGTTCTAAGTTCCATCCCCTGCGCTCTAAGTTCTAAGTTCTAAGTTCTAGCCCCGCCCTCTAAGTTCTAAGTTCCATCCCCTGCGCTCTAAGTTCTAAGTTCTAAGTTCCATCCCCTGCGCTCTAAGTTCTAAGTTCTAAGTTCCATCCCCTGCGCTCTAAGTTCTAAGTTCTAAGTTCCATCCCCTGCGCTCTAAGTTCTAAGATCTAGCCCCGCCCTCTAAGTTCTAAGTTCCATCCCCTGCGCTCTAAGTTCTAAGTTCTAAGTTCCATCCCCTGCGCTCTAAGTTCTAAGTTCTAGCCCCGCCCTCTAAGTTCTAAGTTCCATCCCCTGCGCTCTAAGTTCTAAGTTCTAAGTTCCATCCCCTGCGCTCTAAGTTCTAAGTTCTAAGTTCCATCCCCTGCGCTCTAAGTTCTAAGTTCTAAGTTCCATCCCCTGCACTCTAAGTTCTAAGTTCTAGCCCCGCCCTCTAAGTTCTAAGTTCCATCCCCTGCGCTCTAAGTTCTAAGTTCCATCCCCTGCGCTCTAAGTTCTAAGTTCTAAGTTCCATCCCCTGCGCTCTAAGTTCTAAGTTCTAGCCCCGCCCTCTAAGTTCTAAGTTCCATCCCCTGCGCTCTAAGTTCTAAGTTCTAAGTTCTAGCCCCGCCCTCTAAGTTCTAAGTTCCATCCCCTGCGCTCTAAGTTCTAAGTTCCATCCCCTGCGCTCTAAGTTCAAAGTTCTAAGTTCCATCCCCTGCGCTCTAAGTTCTAAGTTCTAAGTTCCATCCCATGCGCTCTAAGTTCAAAGTTCTAAGTTCCATCCCCTGCGCTCTAAGTTCTAAGTTCTAAGTTCCATCCCCTGCGCTCTAAGTTCTAAGTTCTAAGTTCCATCCCCTGCGCTCTAAGTTCTAAGTTCTAGCCCCTCAATCTAAGTTCTAAGTTCCATCCCCTGCGCTCTAAGTTCTAAGTTCTAGCCCCGCCCTCTAAGTTCTAAGTTCCATCCCCTGCGCTCTAAGTTCTAAGTTCTAGCCCCTCAATCTAAGTTCTAAGTTCCATCCCCTGCGCTCTAAGTTCTAAGTTCTAGCCCCGCCCTCTAAGTTCTAAGTTCCATCCCCTGCGCTCTAAGTTCTAAGTTCTAAGTTCCATCCCCTGCGCTCTAAGTTCTAAGTTCCATCCCCTGCGCTCTAAGTTCTAAGTTCTAAGTTCCATCCCCTGCGCTCTAAGTTCTAAGTTCTAAGTTCCATCCCCTGCGCTCTAAGTTCTAAGTTCTAAGTTCCATCCCCTGCGCTCTAAGTTCAAAGTTCTAAGTTCCATCCCCTGCGCTCTAAGTTCTAAGTTCTAAGTTCCATCCCCTGCGCTCTAAGTTCTAAGTTCTAGCCCCGCCCTCTAAGTTCTAAGTTCCATCCCCTGCGCTCTAAGTTCTAAGTTCCATCCCCTGCGCTCTAAGTTCTAAGTTCTAAGTTCCATCCCCTGCGCTCTAAGTTCTAAGTTCTAGCCCCACCCTCTAAGTTCTAAGTTCCATCCCTTGCGCTCTAAGTTCTAAGTTCCATCCCCTGCGCTCTAAGTTCTAAGTTCTAAGTTCCATCCCCTGCGCTCTAAGTTCTAAGTTCTAGCCCCGCCCTCTAAGTTCTAAGTTCCATCCCCTGCGCTCTAAGTTCTAAGTTCTAAGTTCCATCCCCTGCGCTCTAAGTTCTAAGTTCTAAGTTCCATCCCCTGCGCTCTAAGTTCTAAGTTCTATCCCCTGCGCTCTAAGTTCTAAGTTCCATCCCCTGCGCTCTAAGTTCTAAGTTCTAAGTTCCATCCCCTGCGCTCTAAGTTCTAAGTTCTAGGCCCGCCCTCTAAGTTCTAAGTTCCATCCCCTGCGCTCTAAGTTCTAAGTTCCATCCCCTGCGCTCTAAGTTCTAAGTTCTAAGTTCCATCCCCTGCGCTCTAAGTTCTAAGTTCTAAGTTCCATCCCCTGCGCTCTAAGTTCAAAGTTCCATCCCCTGCGCTCTAAGTTCTAAGTTCTAAGTTCCATCCCCTGCGCTCTAAGTTCTAAGTTCTAGCCCCTCAATCTAAGTTCTAAGTTCCATCCCCTGCGCTCTAAGTTCTAAGTTCTAGCCCCGCCCTCTAAGTTCTAAGTTCCATCCCCTGCGCTCTAAGTTCTAAGTTCTAAGTTCTATCCCCTGCGCTCTAAGTTCTAAGTTCCATCCCCTGCGCTCTAAGTTCTAAGTTCTAAGTTCCATCCCCTGCGCTCTAAGTTCTAAGTTCTAGCCCCGCCCTCTAAGTTCTAAGTTCCATCCCCTGCGCTCTAAGTTCTAAGTTCTAAGTTCCATCCCCTGCGCTCTAAGTTCTAAGTTCTAGCCCCGCCCTCTAAGTTCTAAGTTCCATCCCCTGCGCTCTAAGTTCTAAGTTCTAAGTTCCATCCCCTGCGCTCTAAGTTCTAAGTTCTAAGTTCCATCCCCTGCGCTCTAAGTTCTAAGTTCTAAGTTCCATCCCCTGCGCTCTAAGTTCTAAGTTCTAAGTTCCATCCCCTGCGCTCTAAGTTCTAAGTTCTAGCCCCACCCTCTAAGTTCTAAGTTCCATCCCTTGCGCTCTAAGTTCTAAGTTCCATCCCCTGCGCTCTAAGTTCTAAGTTCTAAGTTCCATCCCCTGCGCTCTAAGTTCTAAGTTCTATCCCCTGCGCTCTAAGTTCTAAGTTCTAGCCCCGCCCTCTAAGTTCTAAGTTCCATCCCCTGCGCTCTAAGTTCTAAGTTCTAGCCCCGCCCTCTAAGTTCTAAGTTCCATCCCCTGCGCTCTAAGTTCTAAGTTCTAAGTTCCATCCCCTGCGCTCTAAGTTCTAAGTTCTAAGTTCCATCCCCTGCGCTCTAAGTTCTAAGTTCTAAGTTCCATCCCCTGCGCTCTAAGTTCTAAGTTCTAAGTTCCATCCTCTGCGCTCTACTTCTGAGTTCTAAGTTCCATCCCCTGCGCTCTAAGTTCTAAGTTCTAAGTTCCATCCCCTGCGCTCTAAGTTCTAAGTTCTAAGTTCCATCCCCTGCGCTCTAAGTTCTAAGTTCTAAGTTCCATCCCCTGCGCTCTAAGTTCTAAGTTCTAGGCCCGCCCTCTAAGTTCTAAGTTCCATCCCCTGCGCTCTAAGTTCTAAGTTCCATCCCCTGCGCTCTAAGTTCTAAGTTCTAAGTTCCATCCCCTGCGCTCTAAGTTCTAAGTTCTAAGTTCCATCCCCTGCGCTCTAAGTTCTAAGTTCTAAGTTCCATCCCCTGCGCTCTAAGTTCTAAGTTCTAAGTTCCATCCCCTGCGCTCTAAGTTCTAAGTTCTAAGTTCCATCCCCTGCGCTCTAAGTTCTAAGTTCTAGCCCCGCCCTCTAAGTTCTAAGTTCCATCCCCTGCGCTCTAAGTTCTAAGTTCTAAGTTCCATCCCCTGCGCTCTAAGTTCTAAGTTGTAAGTTCCATCCCCTGCGCTCTAAGTTCTAAGTTCTAAGTTCCATCCCCTGCGCTCTAAGTTCTAAGTTCTAGCCCCTCAATCTAAGTTCTAAGTTCCATCCCCTGCGCTCTAAGTTCTAAGTTCTAGCCCCGCCCTCTAAGTTCTAAGTTCCATCCCCTGCGCTCTAAGTTCTAAGTTCTAGCCCCGCCCTCTAAGTTCTAAGTTCCATCCCCTGCGCTCTAAGTTCTAAGTTCTAAGTTCCATCCCCTGCGCTCTAAGTTCTAAGTTCTAAGTTCCATCCCCTGCGCTCTATGTTCTAAGTTCCATCCCCTGCGCTCTAAGTTCTAAGTTCTAAGTTCCATCCCCTGCGCTCTAAGTTCTAAGTTCCATCCCCTGCGCTCTAAGTTCTAAGTTCTAAGTTCCATCCCCTGCGCTCTAAGTTCTAAGTTCTAAGTTCCATCCCCTGCGCTCTAAGTTCTAAGTTCTAGCCCCTCAATCTAAGTTCTAAGTTCCATCCCCTGCGCTCTAAGTTCTAAGTTCTAGCCCCGCCCTCTAAGTTCTAAGTTCCATCCCCTGCGCTCTAAGTTCTAAGTTCTAAGTTCCATCCCCTGCGCTCTAAGTTCTAAGTTCTAAGTTCCATCCCCTGCGCTCTAAGTTCTAAGTTCTAAGTTCCATCCCCTGCGCTCTAAGTTCTAAGTTCTAGCCCCTCAATCTAAGTTCTAAGTTCCATCCCCTGCGCTCTAAGTTCTAAGTTCTAGCCCCGCCCTCTAAGTTCTAAGTTCCATCCCCTGCGCTCTAAGTTCTAAGTTCTAAGTTCCATCCCCTGCACTCTAAGTTCAAAGTTCTAAGTTCCATCCCCTGCGCTCTAAGTTCTAAGTTCTAAGTTCCATCCCCTGCGCTCTAAGTTCTAAGTTCTAGCCCCACCCTCTAAGTTCTAAGTTCCATCCCTTGCGCTCTAAGTTCTAAGTTCTAGCCCCGCCCTCTAAGTTCTAAGTTCTAAGTTCCATCCCCTGCGCTCTAAGTTCTAAGTTCTAGCCCCGCCCTCTAAGTTCTAAGTTCCATCCCCTGCGCTCTAAGTTCTAAGTTCTAGCCCCTCAATCTAAGTTCTAAGTTCCATCCCCTGCGCTCTAAGTTCTAAGTTCTAGCCCCGCCCTCTAAGTTCTAAGTTCTAAGTTCCATCCCCTGCGCTCTAAGTTCTAAGTTCTAGCCCCGCCCTCTAAGTTCTAAGTTCCATCCCCTGCGCTCTAAGTTCTAAGTTCTAAGTTCCATCCCCTGCGCTCTAAGTTCTAAGTTCTAAGTTCCATCCCCTGCGCTCTAAGTTCTAAGTTCTAAGTTCCATCCCCTGCGCTCTAAGTTCTAAGTTCTAAGTTCCATCCCATGCGCTCTAAGTTCAAAGTTCTAAGTTCCATCCCCTGCGCTCTAAGTTCTAAGTTCTAAGTTCCATCCCCTGCGCTCTAAGTTCTAAGTTCTAGCCCCACCCTCTAAGTTCTAAGTTCCATCCCTTGCGCTCTAAGTTCTAAGTTCCATCCCCTGCGCTCTAAGTTCTAAGTTCTAAGTTCCATCCCCTGCGCTCTAAGTTCTAAGTTCTAAGTTCCATCCCCTGCGCTCTAAGTTCTAAGTTCTATCCCCTGCGCTCTAAGTTCTAAGTTCCATCCCCTGCGCTCTAAGTTCTAAGTTCTAGCCCCGCCCTCTAAGTTCTAAGTTCCATCCCCTGCGCTCTAAGTTCTAAGTTCTAAGTTCCATCCCCTGCGCTCTAAGTTCTAAGTTCTAAGTTCCATCCCCTGCGCTCTAAGTTCTAAGTTCTAGCCCCGCCCTCTAAGTTCTAAGTTCCATCCCCTGCGCTCTAAGTTCTAAGTTCTAAGTTCCATCCCCTGCGCTCTAAGTTCTAAGTTCCATCCCCTGCGCTCTAAGTTCTAAGTTCTAAGTTCCATCCCCTGCGCTCTAAGTTCTAAGTTCTAAGTTCCATCCCCTGCGCTCTAAGTTCTAAGTTCTAAGTTCCATCCCCTGCGCTCTAAGTTCAAAGTTCTAAGTTCCATCCCCTGCGCTCTAAGTTCTAAGTTCTAAGTTCCATCCCCTGCGCTCTAAGTTCTAAGTTCTAGCCCCGCCCTCTAAGTTCTAAGTTCCATCCCCTGCGCTCTAAGTTCTAAGTTCCATCCCCTGCGCTCTAAGTTCTAAGTTCTAAGTTCCATCCCCTGCGCTCTAAGTTCTAAGTTCTAGCCCCACCCTCTAAGTTCTAAGTTCCATCCCTTGCGCTCTAAGTTCTAAGTTCCATCCCCTGCGCTCTAAGTTCTAAGTTCTAAGTTCCATCCCCTGCGCTCTAAGTTCTAAGTTCTAGCCCCGCCCTCTAAGTTCTAAGTTCCATCCCCTGCGCTCTAAGTTCTAAGTTCTAAGTTCCATCCCCTGCGCTCTAAGTTCTAAGTTCTAAGTTCCATCCCCTGCGCTCTAAGTTCTAAGTTCTATCCCCTGCGCTCTAAGTTCTAAGTTCCATCCCCTGCGCTCTAAGTTCTAAGTTCTAAGTTCCATCCCCTGCGCTCTAAGTTCTAAGTTCTAGGCCCGCCCTCTAAGTTCTAAGTTCCATCCCCTGCGCTCTAAGTTCTAAGTTCCATCCCCTGCGCTCTAAGTTCTAAGTTCTAAGTTCCATCCCCTGCGCTCTAAGTTCTAAGTTCTAAGTTCCATCCCCTGCGCTCTAAGTTCAAAGTTCCATCCCCTGCGCTCTAAGTTCTAAGTTCTAAGTTCCATCCCCTGCGCTCTAAGTTCTAAGTTCTAGCCCCTCAATCTAAGTTCTAAGTTCCATCCCCTGCGCTCTAAGTTCTAAGTTCTAGCCCCGCCCTCTAAGTTCTAAGTTCCATCCCCTGCGCTCTAAGTTCTAAGTTCTAAGTTCTATCCCCTGCGCTCTAAGTTCTAAGTTCCATCCCCTGCGCTCTAAGTTCTAAGTTCTAAGTTCCATCCCCTGCGCTCTAAGTTCTAAGTTCTAGCCCCGCCCTCTAAGTTCTAAGTTCCATCCCCTGCGCTCTAAGTTCTAAGTTCTAAGTTCCATCCCCTGCGCTCTAAGTTCTAAGTTCTAGCCCCGCCCTCTAAGTTCTAAGTTCCATCCCCTGCGCTCTAAGTTCTAAGTTCTAAGTTCCATCCCCTGCGCTCTAAGTTCTAAGTTCTAAGTTCCATCCCCTGCGCTCTAAGTTCTAAGTTCTAAGTTCCATCCCCTGCGCTCTAAGTTCTAAGTTCTAAGTTCCATCCCCTGCGCTCTAAGTTCTAAGTTCTAGCCCCACCCTCTAAGTTCTAAGTTCCATCCCTTGCGCTCTAAGTTCTAAGTTCCATCCCCTGCGCTCTAAGTTCTAAGTTCTAAGTTCCATCCCCTGCGCTCTAAGTTCTAAGTTCTATCCCCTGCGCTCTAAGTTCTAAGTTCTAGCCCCGCCCTCTAAGTTCTAAGTTCCATCCCCTGCGCTCTAAGTTCTAAGTTCTAGCCCCGCCCTCTAAGTTCTAAGTTCCATCCCCTGCGCTCTAAGTTCTAAGTTCTAAGTTCCATCCCCTGCGCTCTAAGTTCTAAGTTCTAAGTTCCATCCCCTGCGCTCTAAGTTCTAAGTTCTAAGTTCCATCCCCTGCGCTCTAAGTTCTAAGTTCTAAGTTCCATCCTCTGCGCTCTACTTCTGAGTTCTAAGTTCCATCCCCTGCGCTCTAAGTTCTAAGTTCTAAGTTCCATCCCCTGCGCTCTAAGTTCTAAGTTCTAAGTTCCATCCCCTGCGCTCTAAGTTCTAAGTTCTAAGTTCCATCCCCTGCGCTCTAAGTTCTAAGTTCTAGGCCCGCCCTCTAAGTTCTAAGTTCCATCCCCTGCGCTCTAAGTTCTAAGTTCCATCCCCTGCGCTCTAAGTTCTAAGTTCTAAGTTCCATCCCCTGCGCTCTAAGTTCTAAGTTCTAAGTTCCATCCCCTGCGCTCTAAGTTCTAAGTTCTAAGTTCCATCCCCTGCGCTCTAAGTTCTAAGTTCTAAGTTCCATCCCCTGCGCTCTAAGTTCTAAGTTCTAAGTTCCATCCCCTGCGCTCTAAGTTCTAAGTTCTAGCCCCGCCCTCTAAGTTCTAAGTTCCATCCCCTGCGCTCTAAGTTCTAAGTTCTAAGTTCCATCCCCTGCGCTCTAAGTTCTAAGTTCTAAGTTCCATCCCCTGCGCTCTAAGTTCTAAGTTCTAAGTTCCATCCCCTGCGCTCTAAGTTCTAAGTTCTAGCCCCTCAATCTAAGTTCTAAGTTCCATCCCCTGCGCTCTAAGTTCTAAGTTCTAAGTTCCATCCCCTGCGCTCTAAGTTCTAAGTTCCATCCCCTGCGCTCTAAGTTCTAAGTTCTAGCCCCGCCCTCTAAGTTCTAAGTTCCATCCCCTGCGCTCTAAGTTCTAAGTTCTAAGTTCCATCCCCTGCGCTCTAAGTTCTAAGTTCTAAGTTCCATCCCCTGCGCTCTATGTTCTAAGTTCCATCCCCTGCGCTCTAAGTTCTAAGTTCTAAGTTCCATCCCCTGCGCTCTAAGTTCTAAGTTCCATCCCCTGCGCTCTAAGTTCTAAGTTCTAAGTTCCATCCCCTGCGCTCTAAGTTCTAAGTTCTAAGTTCCATCCCCTGCGCTCTAAGTTCTAAGTTCTAGCCCCTCAATCTAAGTTCTAAGTTCCATCCCCTGCGCTCTAAGTTCTAAGTTCTAGCCCCGCCCTCTAAGTTCTAAGTTCCATCCCCTGCGCTCTAAGTTCTAAGTTCTAAGTTCCATCCCCTGCGCTCTAAGTTCTAAGTTCTAAGTTCCATCCCCTGCGCTCTAAGTTCTAAGTTCTAAGTTCCATCCCCTGCGCTCTAAGTTCTAAGTTCTAGCCCCTCAATCTAAGTTCTAAGTTCCATCCCCTGCGCTCTAAGTTCTAAGTTCTAGCCCCGCCCTCTAAGTTCTAAGTTCCATCCCCTGCGCTCTAAGTTCTAAGTTCTAAGTTCCATCCCCTGCACTCTAAGTTCAAAGTTCTAAGTTCCATCCCCTGCGCTCTAAGTTCTAAGTTCTAAGTTCCATCCCCTGCGCTCTAAGTTCTAAGTTCTAGCCCCACCCTCTAAGTTCTAAGTTCCATCCCTTGCGCTCTAAGTTCTAAGTTCTAGCCCCGCCCTCTAAGTTCTAAGTTCTAAGTTCCATCCCCTGCGCTCTAAGTTCTAAGTTCTAGCCCCGCCCTCTAAGTTCTAAGTTCCATCCCCTGCGCTCTAAGTTCTAAGTTCTAGCCCCTCAATCTAAGTTCTAAGTTCCATCCCCTGCGCTCTAAGTTCTAAGTTCTAGCCCCGCCCTCTAAGTTCTAAGTTCCATCCCCTGCGCTCTAAGTTCTAAGTTCTAAGTTCCATCCCCTGCGCTCTAAGTTCTAAGTTCTAAGTTCCATCCCCTGCGCTCTAAGTTCTAAGTTCTAAGTTCCATCCCCTGCGCTCTAAGTTCTAAGTTCTAAGTTCCATCCCATGCGCTCTAAGTTCAAAGTTCTAAGTTCCATCCCCTGCGCTCTAAGTTCTAAGTTCTAAGTTCCATCCCCTGCGCTCTAAGTTCTAAGTTCTAGCCCCACCCTCTAAGTTCTAAGTTCCATCCCTTGCGCTCTAAGTTCTAAGTTCCATCCCCTGCGCTCTAAGTTCTAAGTTCTAAGTTCCATCCCCTGCGCTCTAAGTTCTAAGTTCTAAGTTCCATCCCCTGCGCTCTAAGTTCTAAGTTCTATCCCCTGCGCTCTAAGTTCTAAGTTCCATCCCCTGCGCTCTAAGTTCTAAGTTCTAGCCCCGCCCTCTAAGTTCTAAGTTCCATCCCCTGCGCTCTAAGTTCTAAGTTCTAAGTTCCATCCCCTGCGCTCTAAGTTCTAAGTTCTAAGTTCCATCCCCTGCGCTCTAAGTTCTAAGTTCTAAGTTCCATCCCCTGCGCTCTACTTCTGAGTTCTAAGTTCCATCCCCTGCGCTCTAAGTTCTAAGTTCTAAGTTCCATCCCCTGCGCTCTAAGTTCTAAGTTCTAAGTTCCATCCCCTGCGCTCTAAGTTCTAAGTTCTAGGCCCGCCCTCTAAGTTCTAAGTTCCATCCCCTGCGCTCTAAGTTCTAAGTTCCATCCCCTGCGCTCTAAGTTCTAAGTTCTAAGTTCCATCCCCTGCACTCTAAGTTCTAAGTTCTAAGTTCCATCCCCTGCGCTCTAAGTTCTAAGTTCTAGCCCCATCCTCTTAGTTCTAAGTTCCATCCCCTGCGCTCTAAGTTCTAAGTTCTAAGTTCCATCCCCTGCGCTCTAAGTTCTAAGTTCTAAGTTCCATCCCCTGCGCTCGAAGTTCTAAGTTCTAAGTTCCATCCCCTGCGCTCTAAGTTCTAAGTTCTAAGTTCCATCCCCTGCGCTCTAAGTTCTAAGTTCTAAGTTCCATCCCCTGCGCTCTAAGTTCTAAGTTCTAAGTTCCATCCCCTGCGCTCTAAGTTCTAACTTCTAGCCCCGCCCTCTAAGTTCTAAGTTCCATTACTTGCGCTCTAAGTTCTAAGTTCTAGCCCCGCCCTCTAAGTTCTAAGTTCCATCCCCTGCGCTCTAAGTTCTAAGTTCTAAGTTCCATCCCCTGCGCTCTAAGTTCTAAGTTCTAAGTTCCATCCCCTGCCCTCTAAGTTCTAAGTTCCATCCCCTGCGCTCTAAGTTCTAAGTTCTAAGTTCCATCCCCTGCCCTCTAAGTTCTAAGTTCCATCCCCTGCGCTCTAAGTTCTAAGTTCTAAGTTCCATCCCCTGCGATCTAAGTTCTAAGTTCTAGCCCCGCCCTCTAAGTTCTAAGTTCCATCCCCTGCGCTCTAAGTTCTAAGTTCTAAGTTCCATCCCCTGCGCTCTAAGTTCTAAGTTCTAAGTTCCATCCCCTGCGCTCTAAGTTCTAAGTTCTAAGTTCCATCCCCTGCGCTCTAAGTTCTAAGTTCCATCCCCTGCGCTCTAAGTTCAAAGTTCTAAGTTCCATCCCCTGCGCTCTAAGTTCTAAGTTCTAAGTTCCATCCCCTGCGCTCTAAGTTCTAAGTTCTAGCCCCACCCTCTAAGTTCTAAGTTCCATCCCCTGCGCTCTAAGTTCTAAGTTCTAAGTTCCATCCCCTGCGCTCTAAGTTCTAAGTTCTAAGTTCCATCCCCTGCGCTCTAAGTTCTAAGTTCTAGCCCCGCCCTCTAAGTTCTAAGTTCCATCCCCTGCGCTCTAAGTTCTAAGTTCTAAGTTCCATCCCCTGCGCTCTAAGTTCTAAGTTCTAAGTTCCATCCCCTGCGCTCTAAGTTCAAAGTTCTAAGTTCCATCCCCTGCGCTCTAAGTTCTAAGTTCTAAGTTCCATCCCCTGCGCTCTAAGTTCTAAGTTCCATCCCCTGCGCTCTAAGTTCTAAGTTCCATCCCCTGCGCTCTAAGTTCTAAGTTCTAAGTTCCATCCCCTGCGCTCTAAGTTCTAAGTTCTAAGTTCCATCCCCTGCGCTCTAAGTTCAAAGTTCCATCCCCTGCGCTCTAAGTTCTAAGTTCTAAGTTCCATCCCCTGCGCTCTAAGTTCTAAGTTCTAAGTTCCATCCCCTGCGCTCTGAGTTCTAAGTTCTAAGTTCCATCCCCTGCGCTCTAAGTTCTAAGTTCCATCCCCTGCGCTCTAAGTTCTAAGTTCCATCCCCTGCGCTCTAAGTTCTAAGTTCTAGCCCCGCCCTCTAAGTTCTAAGTTCCATCCCCTGCGCTCTAAGTTCTAAGTTCTAGCCCCGCCCTCTAAGTTCTAATTTCATTCCCCTGCGCTCTAAGTTCTAAGTTCTAAGTTCCATCCCCTGCGCTCTAAGTTCTAAGTTCTAAGTTCCATCCCCTGCGCTCTAAGTTCTAAGTTCTAAGTTCCATCCCCTGCGCTCTAAGTTCTTGCCCCGCCCTCTAAGTTCTAAGTTCCATCCCCTGCGCTCTAAGTTCTAAGTTCTAAGTTCCATCCCCTGCGCTCTAAGTTCTAAGTTCTAAGTTCCATCCCCTGCGCTCTGAGTTCTAAGTTCTAAGTTCCATCCCCTGCGCTCTAAGTTCTAAGTTCCATCCCCTGCGCTCTAAGTTCTAAGTTCCATCCCCTGCGCTCTAAGTTCTAAGTTCCATCCCCTGCGCTCTAAGTTCTAAGTTCTAAGTTCCATCCCCTGCGCTCTAAGTTCTAAGTTCTAAGTTCCATCCCCTGCGCTCTAAGTTCTAAGTTCTAAGTTCCATCCCCTGCGCTCTAAGTTCTAAGTTCTAAGTTCCATCCCCTGCGCTCTAAGTTCTAAGTTCTAAGTTCCATCCCCTGCGCTCTAAGTTCTAAGTTCTATCCCCTGCGCTCTAAGTTCTAAGTTCCATCCCCTGCGCTCTAAGTTCTAAGTTCCATCCCCTGCGCTCTAAGTTCTAAGTTCCATCCCCTGCGCTCTAAGTTCTAAGTTCTAAGTTCCATCCCCTGCGCTCTAAGTTCTAAGTTCTAAGTTCCATCCCCTGCGCTCTAAGTTCTAAGTTCTAAGTTCCATCCCCTGCGCTCTAAGTTCTAAGTTCTAAGTTCCATCCCCTGCGCTCTACTTCTGAGTTCTAAGTTCCATCCCCTGCGCTCTAAGTTCTAAGTTCTAAGTTCCATCCCCTGCGCTCTAAGTTCTAAGTTGTAAGTTCCATCCCCTGCGCTCTAAGTTCTAAGTTCTAAGTTCCATCCCCTGCGCTCTAAGTTCTAAGTTCTAAGTTCCATCCCCTGCGCTCTAAGTTCTAAGTTCTAGGCCCGCCCTCTAAGTTCTAAGTTCCATCCCCTGCGCTCTAAGTTCTAAGTTCCATCCCCTGCGCTCTAAGTTCTAAGTTCTAAGTTCCATCCCCTGCACTCTAAGTTCTAAGTTCTAAGTTCCATCCCCTGCGCTCTAAGTTCTAAGTTCTAGCCCCATCCTCTTAGTTCTAAGTTCCATCCCCTGCGCTCTAAGTTCTAAGTTCTAAGTTCCATCCCCTGCGCTCTAAGTTCTAAGTTCTAAGTTCCATCCCCTGCGCTCGAAGTTCTAAGTTCTAAGTTCCATCCCCTGCGCTCTAAGTTCTAAGTTCTAAGTTCCATCCCCTGCGCTCTAAGTTCTAAGTTCTAAGTTCCATCCCCTGCGCTCTAAGTTCTAAGTTCTAAGTTCCATCCCCTGCGCTCTAAGTTCTAACTTCTAGCCCCGCCCTCTAAGTTCTAAGTTCCATTACTTGCGCTCTAAGTTCTAAGTTCTAGCCCCGCCCTCTAAGTTCTAAGTTCCATCCCCTGCGCTCTAAGTTCTAAGTTCTAAGTTCCATCCCCTGCGCTCTAAGTTCTAAGTTCTAAGTTCCATCCCCTGCCCTCTAAGTTCTAAGTTCCATCCCCTGCGCTCTAAGTTCTAAGTTCTAAGTTCCATCCCCTGCCCTCTAAGTTCTAAGTTCCATCCCCTGCGCTCTAAGTTCTAAGTTCTAAGTTCCATCCCCTGCGATCTAAGTTCTAAGTTCTAGCCCCGCCCTCTAAGTTCTAAGTTCCATCCCCTGCGCTCTAAGTTCTAAGTTCTAAGTTCCATCCCCTGCGCTCTAAGTTCTAAGTTCTAAGTTCCATCCCCTGCGCTCTAAGTTCTAAGTTCTAAGTTCCATCCCCTGCGCTCTAAGTTCTAAGTTCCATCCCCTGCGCTCTAAGTTCAAAGTTCTAAGTTCCATCCCCTGCGCTCTAAGTTCTAAGTTCTAAGTTCCATCCCCTGCGCTCTAAGTTCTAAGTTCTAGCCCCACCCTCTAAGTTCTAAGTTCCATCCCCTGCGCTCTAAGTTCTAAGTTCTAAGTTCCATCCCCTGCGCTCTAAGTTCTAAGTTCTAAGTTCCATCCCCTGCGCTCTAAGTTCTAAGTTCTAAGTTCCATCCCCTGCGCTCTAAGTTCTAAGTTCTAGCCCCGCCCTCTAAGTTCTAAGTTCCATCCCCTGCGCTCTAAGTTCTAAGTTCCATCCCCTGCGCTCTAAGTTCTAAGTTCTAAGTTCCATCCCCTGCGCTCTAAGTTCTAAGTTCTAAGTTCCATCCCCTGCGCTCTAAGTTCTAAGTTCTAAGTTCCATCCCCTGCGCTCTAAGTTCTAAGTTCTAGCCCCGCCCTCTAAGTTCTAAGTTCCATCCCCTGCGCTCTAAGTTCTAAGTTCTAAGTTCCATCCCCTGCGCTCTAAGTTCTAAGTTCTAAGTTCCATCCCCTGCGCTCTAAGTTCAAAGTTCTAAGTTCCATCCCCTGCGCTCTAAGTTCTAAGTTCTAAGTTCCATCCCCTGCGCTCTAAGTTCTAAGTTCCATCCCCTGCGCTCTAAGTTCTAAGTTCCATCCCCTGCGCTCTAAGTTCTAAGTTCTAAGTTCCATCCCCTGCGCTCTAAGTTCTAAGTTCTAAGTTCCATCCCCTGCGCTCTAAGTTCAAAGTTCCATCCCCTGCGCTCTAAGTTCTAAGTTCTAAGTTCCATCCCCTGCGCTCTAAGTTCTAAGTTCTAAGTTCCATCCCCTGCGCTCTGAGTTCTAAGTTCTAAGTTCCATCCCCTGCGCTCTAAGTTCTAAGTTCCATCCCCTGCGCTCTAAGTTCTAAGTTCCATCCCCTGCGCTCTAAGTTCTAAGTTCTAGCCCCGCCCTCTAAGTTCTAAGTTCCATCCCCTGCGCTCTAAGTTCTAAGTTCTAGCCCCGCCCTCTAAGTTCTAATTTCATTCCCCTGCGCTCTAAGTTCTAAGTTCTAAGTTCCATCCCCTGCGCTCTAAGTTCTAAGTTCTAAGTTCCATCCCCTGCGCTCTAAGTTCTAAGTTCTAAGTTCCATCCCCTGCGCTCTAAGTTCTAAGTTCTAAGTTCCATCCCATGCGCTCTAAGTTCAAAGTTCTAAGTTCCATCCCCTGCGCTCTAAGTTCTAAGTTCTAAGTTCCATCCCCTGCGCTCTAAGTTCTAAGTTCTAGCCCCGCCCTCTAAGTTCTAAGTTCCATCCCCTGCGCTCTAAGTTCTAAGTTCTAAGTTCCATCCCCTGCGCTCTAAGTTCTAAGTTCTAAGTTCCATCCCCTGCGCTCTAAGTTCTAAGTTCTAAGTTCCATCCCCTGCGCTCTAAGTTCTTGCCCCGCCCTCTAAGTTCTAAGTTCCATCCCCTGCGCTCTAAGTTCTAAGTTCTAAGTTCCATCCCCTGCGCTCTAAGTTCTAAGTTCTAAGTTCCATCCCCTGCGCTCTGAGTTCTAAGTTCTAAGTTCCATCCCCTGCGCTCTAAGTTCTAAGTTCCATCCCCTGCGCTCTAAGTTCTAAGTTCCATCCCCTGCGCTCTAAGTTCTAAGTTCCATCCCCTGCGCTCTAAGTTCTAAGTTCTAAGTTCCATCCCCTGCGCTCTAAGTTCTAAGTTCTAAGTTCCATCCCCTGCGCTCTAAGTTCTAAGTTCTAAGTTCCATCCCCTGCGCTCTAAGTTCTAAGTTCTAAGTTCCATCCCCTGCGCTCTAAGTTCTAAGTTCTAAGTTCCATCCCCTGCGCTCTAAGTTCTAAGTTCTATCCCCTGCGCTCTAAGTTCTAAGTTCCATCCCCTGCGCTCTAAGTTCTAAGTTCCATCCCCTGCGCTCTAAGTTCTAAGTTCCATCCCCTGCGCTCTAAGTTCTAAGTTCTAAGTTCCATCCCCTGCGCTCTAAGTTCTAAGTTCTAAGTTCCATCCCCTGCGCTCTAAGTTCTAAGTTCTAAGTTCCATCCCCTGCGCTCTAAGTTCTAAGTTCTAAGTTCCATCCCCTGCGCTCTACTTCTGAGTTCTAAGTTCCATCCCCTGCGCTCTAAGTTCTAAGTTCTAAGTTCCATCCCCTGCGCTCTAAGTTCTAAGTTGTAAGTTCCATCCCCTGCGCTCTAAGTTCTAAGTTCTAAGTTCCATCCCCTGCGCTCTAAGTTCTAAGTTCTAGGCCCGCCCTCTAAGTTCTAAGTTCCATCCCCTGCGCTCTAAGTTCTAAGTTCTAAGTTCCATCCCCTGCGCTCTAAGTTCTAAGTTCTAAGTTCCATCCCCTGCGCTCTAAGTTCTAAGTTCTAAGTTCCATCCCCTGCGCTCTAAGTTCTAAGTTCTAAGTTCCATCCCCTGCGCTCTAAGTTCTAAGTTCTAAGTTCCATCCCCTGCGCTCTAAGTTCTAAGTTCTAAGTTCCATCCCCTGCGCTCTAAGTTCTAAGTTCTAAGTTCCATCCCCTGCGCTCTAAGTTCTAAGTTCTAAGTTCCATCCCCTGCGCTCTAAGTTCTAAGTTCCATCCCCTGCGCTCTAAGTTCTAAGTTCTAAGTTCCATCCCCTGCGCTCTAAGTTCTAAGTTCTAAGTTCCATCCCCTGCGCTCTAAGTTCTAAGTTCTAAGTTCCATCCCCTGCGCTCTAAGTTCTAAGTTCTAGCCCCATCCTCTTAGTTCTAAGTTCCATCCCCTGCGCTCTAAGTTCTAAGTTCTAAGTTCCATCCCCTGCGCTCTAAGTTCTAAGTTCTAAGTTCCATCCCCTGCGCTCTAAGTTCTAAGTTCTATCCCCTGCGCTCTAAGTTCTAAGTTCCATCCCCTGCGCTCTAAGTTCTAAGTTCTAGCCCCGCCCTCTAAGTTCTAAGTTCCATCCCCTGCGCTCTAAGTTCTAAGTTCTAAGTTCCATCCCCTGCGCTCTAAGTTCTAAGTTCTAAGTTCCATCCCCTGCGCTCTAAGTTCTAAGTTCTAAGTTCCATCCCCTGCGCTCTAAGTTCTAAGTTCTAAGTTCCATCCCCTGCGCTCTAAGTTCTAAGTTCTAGCCCCGCCCTCTAAGTTCTAAGTTCCATCCCCTGCGCTCTAAGTTCTAAGTTCTAAGTTCCATCCCCTGCGCTCTAAGTTCTAAGTTCTAAGTTCCATCCCCTGCGCTCTAAGTTCTAAGTTCTAGCCCCGCCCTCTAAGTTCTAAGTTCATTCCCCTGCGCTCTAAGTTCTAAGTTCTAAGTTCCATCCCCTGCGCTCTAAGTTCTAAGTTCTAAGTTCCATCCCCTGCGCTCTAAGTTCTAAGTTCTATCCCCTGCGCTCTAAGTTCTAAGTTCCATCCCCTGCGCTCTAAGTTCTAAGTTCTAAGTTCCATCCCCTGCGCTCTAAGTTCTAAGTTCTAAGTTCCATCCCCTGCGCTCTAAGTTCTAAGTTCTAAGTTCCATCCCATGCGCTCTAAGTTCAAAGTTCTAAGTTCCATCCCCTGCGCTCTAAGTTCTAAGTTCTAAGTTCCATCCCCTGCGCTCTAAGTTCTAGCCCCGCCCTCTAAGTTCTAAGTTCCATCCCCTGCGCTCTAAGTTCAAAGTTCTAAGTTCCATCCCCTGCGCTCTAAGTTCTAAGTTCCATGCCCTGCTCTCTAAGTTCTAAGTTCTAGCCCCGCCCTCTAAGTTCTAAGTTCCATCCCCTGCGCTCTAAGTTCTAAGTTCTAAGTTCCATCCCCTGCGCTCTAAGTTCTAAGTTCTAAGTTCCATCCCCTGCGCTCTGAGTTCTAAGTTCTAAGTTCCATCCCCTGCGCTCTAAGTTCTAAGTTCCATCCCCTGCGCTCTAAGTTCTAAGTTCCATCCCCTGCGCTCTAAGTTCTAAGTTCTAAGTTCCATCCCCTGCGCTCTAAGTTCTAAGTTCTAAGTTCCATCCCCTGCGCTCTAAGTTCTAAGTTCTAAGTTCCATCCCCTGCGCTCTAAGTTCTAAGTTCCATCCCCTGCGCTCTAAGTTCTAAGTTCTAAGTTCCATCCCCTGCACTCTAAGTTCTAAGTTCTATCCCCTGCGCTCTAAGTTCTAAGTTCTAAGTTCCATCCCCTGCGCTCTAAGTTCTAAGTTCTAAGTTCCATCCCCTGCGCTCTAAGTTCTAAGTTCTAAGTTCCATCCCCTGCGCTCTAAGTTCTAAGTTCTAAGTTCCATCCCCTGCGCTCTAAGTTCTAAGTTCCATCCCCTGCGCTCTAAGTTCTAAGTTCCATCCCCTGCGCTCTAAGTTCTAAGTTCCATCCCCTGCGCTCTAAGTTCTAAGTTCTAAGTTCCATCCCCTGCGCTCTAAGTTCTAAGTTCTAAGTTCCATCCCCTGCGCTCTAAGTTCTAAGTTCTAAGTTCCATCCCCTGCGCTCTAAGTTCTAAGTTCTAAGTTCCATCCCCTGCGCTCTAAGTTCTAAGTTCTAAGTTCCATCCCCTGCGCTCTAAGTTCTAAGTTCCATCCCCTGCGCTCTAAGTTCTAAGTTCTAGCCCCGCCCTCTAAGTTCTAATTTCATTCCCCTGCGCTCTAAGTTCTAAGTTCTAAGTTCCATCCCCTGCGCTCTAAGTTCTAAGTTCTAAGTTCCATCCCCTGCGCTCTAAGTTCTAAGTTCTAAGTTCCATCCCCTGCGCTCTAAGTTCTAAGTTCTAAGTTCCATCCCCTGCGCTCTAAGTTCTAAGTTCTAAGTTCCATCCCCTGCGCTCTAAGTTCTAAGTTCTAAGTTCCATCCCCTGCGCTCTAAGTTCTAAGTTCTAAGTTCCATCCCCTGCGCTCTAAGTTCTAAGTTCTAAGTTCCATCCCCTGCGCTCTAAGTTCTAAGTTCTAAGTTCCATCCCCTGCGCTCTAAGTTCTAAGTTCTAAGTTCCATCCCCTGCGCTCTAAGTTCTAAGTTCTAAGTTCCATCCCCTGCGCTCTAAGTTCTAAGTTCTAAGTTCCATACCCTGCGCTCTAAGTTCTAAGTTCCATCCCCTGCGCTCTAAGTTCTAAGTTCTAAGTTCCATCCCCTGCGCTCTAAGTTCTAAGTTCTAAGTTCCATCCCCTGCGCTCTAAGTTCTAGGTTCCATCCCCGCCCTCTAAGTTCTAAGTTCCATCCCCTGCGCTCTAAGTTCTAAGTTCTAAGTTCCATCCCCTGCGCTCTAAGTTCTAAGTTCTAAGTTCCATCCCCTGCGCTCTAAGTTCTAAGTTCTAGCCCCATCCTCTTAGTTCTAAGTTCCATCCCCTGCGCTCTAAGTTCTAAGTTCTAAGTTCCATCCCCTGCGCTCTAAGTTCTAAGTTCTAAGTTCCATCCCCTGCGCTCGAAGTTCTAAGTTCTAAGTTCCATCCCCTGCGCTCTAAGTTCTAATTTCTAGCCCCATCCTCTTAGTTCTAAGTTCCATCCCCTGCGCTCTAAGTTCTAAGTTCTAAGTTCCATCCCCTGCGCTCTAAGTTCTAAGTTCTAAGTTCCATCCCCTGCGCTCTAAGTTCTAAGTTCTAGCCCCATCCTCTTAGTTCTAAGTTCCATCCCCTGCGCTCTAAGTTCTAAGTTCTAAGTTCCATCCCCTGCGCTCTAAGTTCTAAGTTCTAAGTTCCATCCCCTGCGCTCGAAGTTCTAAGTTCTAAGTTCCATCCCCTGCGCTCTAAGTTCTAAGTTCTAAGTTCCATCCCCTGCGCTCTAAGTTCTAAGTTCCATCCCCTGCGCTCTAAGTTCTAGGTTCCATCCCCGCCCTCTAAGTTCTAAGTTCCATCCCCTGCGCTCTAAGTTCTAAGTTCTAAGTTCCATCCCCTGCGCTCTAAGTTCTAAGTTCTAGCCCCGCCCTCTAAGTTCTAAGTTCCATCCCCTGCGCGCTAAGTTCTAAGTTCCATCCCCTGCGCTCTAAGTTCTAAGTTCTAAGTTCCATCCCCTGCGCTCTAAGTTCTAAGTTCCATCCCCTGCGCTCTAAGTTCTAAGTTCTAAGTTCCATCCCCTGCGCTCTAAGTTCTAAGTTCTAAGTTCCATCCCCTGTGCTCTAAGTTCTAAGTTCTAAGTTCCATCCCCTGTGCTCTAAGTTCTAAGTTCTAAGTTCCATTCCCTGCGCTCTAAGTTCCATCCCCGCCCTCTAAGTTCTAAGTTCTAAGTTCCATCCTCTGCGCTCTAAGTTCTAAGTTCTAAGTTCCATCCCCTGCGCTCTAAGTTCTAAGTTCTAAGTTCCATCCCCTGCGCTCTAAGTTCTAAGTTCTAAGTTCCATCCCCTGCGCTCTAAGATCTAGGTTCCATCCCCGCCCTCTAAGTTTTAAGTTCCATCCCCTGCGCTCTAAGTTCTAAGTTCTAAGTTCCATCCCCTGCGCTCTAAGTTCTAGGTTCCATCCCCGCCCTCTAAGTTCTAAGTTCCATCCCCTGCGCTCTAAGTTCTAAGTTCTAAGTTCCATCCCCTGCGCTCTAAGTTCTAAGTTCTAAGTTCCATCCCCTGCGCTCTGAGTTCTAAGTTCTAAGTTCCATCCCCTGCGCTCTAAGTTCTAAGTTCTAAGTTCCATCCCCTGCGCTCTAAGTTCTAAGTTCTAAGTTCCATACCCTGCGCTCTAAGTTCTAAGTTCCATCCCCTGCGCTCTAAGTTCTAGGTTCCATCCCTGCCCTCTAAGTTCTAAGTTCCATCCCCTGCGCTCTAAGTTCTAAGTTCTAGCCCCGCCCTCTAAGTTCTAATTTCATTCCCCTGCGCTCTAAGTTCTAAGTTCTAAGTTCCATCCCCTGCGCTCTAAGTTCTAAGTTCTAAGTTCCATCCCCTGCGCTCTAAGTTCTAAGTTCTAAGTTCCATACCCTGCGCTCTAAGTTCTAAGTTCCATCCCCTGCGCTCTAAGTTCTAGGTTCCATCCCTGCCCTCTAAGTTCTAAGTTCCATCCCCTGCGCTCTAAGTTCTAAGTTCTAGCCCCGCCCTCTAAGTTCTAATTTCATTCCCCTGCGCTCTAAGTTCTAAGTTCTAAGTTCCATCCCCTGCGCTCTAAGTTCTAAGTTCTAAGTTCCATCCCCTGCGCTCTAAGTTCTAAGTTCCATCCCCTGCGCTCTAAGTTCTAAGTTCTAAGTTCCATCCCCTGCGCTCTAAGTTCTAAGTTCTAAGTTCCATCCCCTGCGCTCTAAGTTCTAAGTTCTAAGTTCCATCCCATGCGCTCTAAGTTCAAAGTTCTAAGTTCCATCCCCTGCGCTCTAAGTTCTAAGTTCTAAGTTCCATCCCCTGCGCTCTAAGTTCTAAGTTCTAAGTTCCATCCCCTGCGCTCTAAGTTCTAAGTTCTAAGTTCCATCCCATGCGCTCTAAGTTCAAAGTTCTAAGTTCCATCCCCTGCGCTCTAAGTTCTAAGTTCTAAGTTCCATCCCCTGCGCTCTAAGTTCTAGCCCCGCCCTCTAAGTTCTAAGTTCCATCCCCTGCGCTCTAAGTTCAAAGTTCTAAGTTCCATCCCCTGCGCTCTAAGTTCTAAGTTCCATGCCCTGCTCTCTAAGTTCTAAGTTCTAGCCCCGCCCTCTAAGTTCTAAGTTCCATCCCCTGCGCTCTAAGTTCTAAGTTCTAAGTTCCATCCCCTGCGCTCTAAGTTCTAAGTTCTAAGTTCCATCCCCTGCGCTCTAAGTTCTAAGTTCTAAGTTCCATCCCCTGCGCTCTAAGTTCTAAGTTCTAAGTTCCATCCCCTGCGCTCTAAGTTCTAAGTTCTAAGTTCCATCCCCTGCGCTCTAAGTTCTAAGTTCTAAGTTCCATCCCCTGCGCTCTAAGTTCTAAGTTCTAAGTTCCATCCCCTGCGCTCTAAGTTCTAAGTTCTAAGTTCCATCCCCTGCGCTCTAAGTTCTAAGTTCTAAGTTCCATACCCTGCGCTCTAAGTTCTAAGTTCCATCCCCTGCGCTCTAAGTTCTAAGTTCTAAGTTCCATCCCCTGCGCTCTAAGTTCTAAGTTCTAAGTTCCATCCCCTGCGCTCTAAGTTCTAGGTTCCATCCCCGCCCTCTAAGTTCTAAGTTCCATCCCCTGCGCTCTAAGTTCTAAGTTCTAAGTTCCATCCCCTGCGCTCTAAGTTCTAAGTTCTAAGTTCCATCCCCTGCGCTCTAAGTTCTAAGTTCTAAGTTCCATCCCCTGCGCTCTAAGTTCTAAGTTCTAGCCCCATCCTCTTAGTTCTAAGTTCCATCCCCTGCGCTCTAAGTTCTAAGTTCTAAGTTCCATCCCCTGCGCTCTAAGTTCTAAGTTCTAAGTTCCATCCCCTGCGCTCGAAGTTCTAAGTTCTAAGTTCCATCCCCTGCGCTCTAAGTTCTAAGTTCTAGCCCCATCCTCTTAGTTCTAAGTTCCATCCCCTGCGCTCTAAGTTCTAAGTTCTAAGTTCCATCCCCTGCGCTCTAAGTTCTAAGTTCTAAGTTCCATCCCCTGCGCTCTAAGTTCTAAGTTCTAGCCCCATCCTCTTAGTTCTAAGTTCCATCCCCTGCGCTCTAAGTTCTAAGTTCTAAGTTCCATCCCCTGCGCTCTAAGTTCTAAGTTCTAAGTTCCATCCCCTGCGCTCGAAGTTCTAAGTTCTAAGTTCCATCCCCTGCGCTCTAAGTTCTAAGTTCTAAGTTCCATCCCCTGCGCTCTAAGTTCTAAGTTCCATCCCCTGCGCTCTAAGTTCTAGGTTCCATCCCCGCCCTCTAAGTTCTAAGTTCCATCCCCTGCGCTCTAAGTTCTAAGTTCTAAGTTCCATCCCCTGCGCTCTAAGTTCTAAGTTCTAGCCCCGCCCTCTAAGTTCTAAGTTCCATGCCCTGCGCTCTAAGTTCTAAGTTCTAAGTTCCATCCCCTGCGCTCTAAGTTCTAAGTTCTAAGTTCCATCCCCTGCGCTCTAAGTTCTAAGTTCTAAGTTCCATCCCCTGCGCTCTAAGTTCTAAGTTCTAAGTTCCATCCCCTGCGCTCTAAGTTCTAAGTTCCATCCCCTGCGCTCTAAGTTCTAGGTTCCATCCCCGCCCTCTAAGTTCTAAGTTCCATCCCCTGCGCTCTAAGTTCTAAGTTCTAAGTTCCATCCCCTGCGCTCTAAGTTCTAAGTTCTAGCCCCGCCCTCTAAGTTCTAAGTTCCATCCCCTGCGCGCTAAGTTCTAAGTTCCATCCCCTGCGCTCTAAGTTCTAAGTTCTAAGTTCCATCCCCTGCGCTCTAAGTTCTAAGTTCCATCCCCTGCGCTCTAAGTTCTAAGTTCTAAGTTCCATCCCCTGCGCTCTAAGTTCTAAGTTCTAAGTTCCATCCCCTGTGCTCTAAGTTCTAAGTTCTAAGTTCCATCCCCTGTGCTCTAAGTTCTAAGTTCTAAGTTCCATTCCCTGCGCTCTAAGTTCCATCCCCGCCCTCTAAGTTCTAAGTTCTAAGTTCCATCCTCTGCGCTCTAAGTTCTAAGTTCTAAGTTCCATCCCCTGCGCTCTAAGTTCTAAGTTCTAAGTTCCATCCCCTGCGCTCTAAGTTCTAAGTTCTAAGTTCCATCCCCTGCGCTCTAAGTTCTAAGTTCTAAGTTCCATCCCCTGCGCTCTAAGTTCTAAGTTCTAAGTTCCATACCCTGCGCTCTAAGTTCTAAGTTCCATCCCCTGCGCTCTAAGATCTAGGTTCCATCCCCGCCCTCTAAGTTTTAAGTTCCATCCCCTGCGCTCTAAGTTCTAAGTTCTAAGCTCCATCCCCTGCGCTCTAAGTTCTAGGTTCCATCCCCGCCCTCTAAGTTCTAAGTTCCATCCCCTGCGCTCTAAGTTCTAAGTTCTAAGTTCCATCCCCTGCGCTCTAAGTTCTAAGTTCTAAGTTCCATCCCCTGCGCTCTGAGTTCTAAGTTCTAAGTTCCATCCCCTGCGCTCTAAGTTCTAAGTTCTAAGTTCCATCCCCTGCGCTCTAAGTTCTAAGTTCTAAGTTCCATACCCTGCGCTCTAAGTTCTAAGTTCCATCCCCTGCGCTCTAAGTTCTAGGTTCCATCCCTGCCCTCTAAGTTCTAAGTTCCATCCCCTGCGCTCTAAGTTCTAAGTTCTAGCCCCGCCCTCTAAGTTCTAATTTCATTCCCCTGCGCTCTAAGTTCTAAGTTCTAAGTTCCATCCCCTGCGCTCTAAGTTCTAAGTTCTAAGTTCCATCCCCTGCGCTCTAAGTTCTAAGTTCCATCCCCTGCGCTCTAAGTTCTAAGTTCTAAGTTCCATCCCCTGCGCTCTAAGTTCTAAGTTCTAAGTTCCATCCCCTGCGCTCTAAGTTCTAAGTTCTAAGTTCCATCCCATGCGCTCTAAGTTCAAAGTTCTAAGTTCCATCCCCTGCGCTCTAAGTTCTAAGTTCTAAGTTCCATCCCCTGCGCTCTAAGTTCTAAGTTCTAAGTTCCATCCCCTGCGCTCTAAGTTCTAAGTTCTAAGTTCCATCCCATGCGCTCTAAGTTCAAAGTTCTAAGTTCCATCCCCTGCGCTCTAAGTTCTAAGTTCTAAGTTCCATCCCCTGCGCTCTAAGTTCTAGCCCCGCCCTCTAAGTTCTAAGTTCCATCCCCTGCGCTCTAAGTTCAAAGTTCTAAGTTCCATCCCCTGCGCTCTAAGTTCTAAGTTCCATGCCCTGCTCTCTAAGTTCTAAGTTCTAGCCCCGCCCTCTAAGTTCTAAGTTCCATCCCCTGCGCTCTAAGTTCTAAGTTCTAAGTTCCATCCCCTGCGCTCTAAGTTCTAAGTTCTAAGTTCCATCCCCTGCGCTCTGAGTTCTAAGTTCTAAGTTCCATCCCCTGCGCTCTAAGTTCTAAGTTCCATCCCCTGCGCTCTAAGTTCTAAGTTCCATCCCCTGCGCTCTAAGTTCTAAGTTCTAAGTTCCATCCCCTGCGCTCTAAGTTCTAAGTTCTAAGTTCCATCCCCTGCGCTCTAAGTTCTAAGTTCTAAGTTCCATCCCCTGCGCTCTAAGTTCTAAGTTCTAAGTTCCATCCCCTGCGCTCTAAGTTCTAAGTTCTAAGTTCCATCCCCTGCGCTCTAAGTTCTAAGTTCTAAGTTCCATCCCCTGTGCTCTAAGTTCTAAGTTCTAAGTTCCATCCCCTGCGCTCTAAGTTCTAAGTTCTAAGTTCCATCCCCTGCGCTCTAAGTTCTAAGTTCTAAGTTCCATCCCCTGCGCTCTGAGTTCTAAGTTCTAAGTTCCATCCCCTGCGCTCTAAGTTCTAAGTTCTAAGTTCCATCCCCTGCGCTCTAAGTTCTAAGTTCTAAGTTCCATCCCCTGCGCTCTAAGTTCTAAGTTCTAAGTTCCATCCCCTGCGCTCTAAGTTCTAAGTTCCATCCCCTGCGCTCTAAGTTCTAAGTTCCATCCCCTGCGCTCTAAGTTCTAAGTTCCATCCCCTGCGCTCTAAGTTCTAAGTTCTAAGTTCCATCCCCTGCGCTCTAAGTTCTAAGTTCTAGCCCCGCCCTCTAAGTTCTAATTTCATTCCCCTGCACTCTAAGTTCTAAGTTCTAAGTTCCATCCCCTGCGCTCTAAGTTCTAAGTTCTAAGTTCCATCCCCTGCGCTCTAAGTTCTAAGTTCTAAGTTCCATCCCCTGCGCTCTAAGTTCTAAGTTCTAAGTTCCATCCCCTGCGCTCTAAGTTCTAAGTTCTAAGTTCCATCCCCTGCGCTCTAAGTTCTAAGTTCTAAGTTCCATCCCCTGCGCTCTAAGTTCTAAGTTCTAAGTTCCATCCCCTGCGCTCTAAGTTCTAAGTTCTAGCCCCATCCTCTTAGTTCTAAGTTCCATCCCCTGCGCTCTAAGTTCTAAGTTCTAAGTTCCATCCCCTGCGCTCTAAGTTCTAAGTTCTAAGTTCCATCCCCTGCGCTCGAAGTTCTAAGTTCTAAGTTCCATCCCCTGCGCTCTAAGTTCTAAGTTCTAAGTTCCATCCCCTGCGCTCTAAGTTCTAAGTTCCATCCCCTGCGCTCTAAGTTCTAGGTTCCATCCCCGCCCTCTAAGTTCTAAGTTCCATCCCCTGCGCTCTAAGTTCTAAGTTCTAAGTTCCATCCCCTGCGCTCTAAGTTCTAAGTTCTAGCCCCGCCCTCTAAGTTCTAAGTTCCATCCCCTGCGCTCTAAGTTCTAAGTTCTAAGTTCCATCCCCTGCGCTCTAAGTTCTAAGTTCCATCCCCTGCGCTCTAAGTTCTAAGTTCTAAGTTCCATCCCCTGCGCTCTAAGTTCTAAGTTCTAAGTTCCATCCCCTGTGCTCTAAGTTCTAAGTTCTAAGTTCCATCCCCTGTGCTCTAAGTTCTAAGTTCTAAGTTCCATTCCCTGCGCTCTAAGTTCCATCCCCGCCCTCTAAGTTCTAAGTTCTAAGTTCCATCCTCTGCGCTCTAAGTTCTAAGTTCCATCCCCTGCGCTCTAAGTTCTAAGTTCTAAGTTCCATCCCCTGCGCTCTAAGTTCTAAGTTCCATCCCCTGCGCTCTAAGTTCTAAGTTCTAAGTTCCATCCCCTGTGCTCTAAGTTCTAAGTTCTAAGTTCCATCCCCTGCGCTCTAAGTTCTAAGTTCTAAGTTCCATCCCCTGTGCTCTAAGTTCTAAGTTCTAAGTTCCATCCCCTGTGCTCTAAGTTCTAAGTTCTAAGTTCCATTCCCTGCGCTCTAAGTTCCATCCCCGCCCTCTAAGTTCTAAGTTCCATCCCCTGCGCTCTAAGTTCTAAGTTCTAGCCCCTCAATCTAAGTTCTAAGTTCCATCCCCTGCGCTCTAAGTTCTAAGTTCTAGCCCCGCCCTCTAAGTTCTAAGTTCCATCCCCTGCGCTCTAAGTTCTAAGTTCCATCCCCTGCGCTCTAAGTTCTAAGTTCTAAGTTCCATCCCCTGCGCTCTAAGTTCTAAGTTCTAAGTTCCATCCCCTGCGCTCTAAGTTCTAAGTTCTAAGTTCCATCCCCTGCGCTCTAAGTTCTAAGTTCTAAGTTCCATACCCTGCGCTCTAAGTTCTAAGTTCCATCCCCTGCGCTCTAAGATCTAGGTTCCATCCCCGCCCTCTAAGTTTTAAGTTCCATCCCCTGCGCTCTAAGTTCTAAGTTCTAAGTTCCATCCCCTGCGCTCTAAGTTCTAGGTTCCATCCCCGCCCTCTAAGTTCTAAGTTCCATCCCCTGCGCTCTAAGTTCTAAGTTCTAAGTTCCATCCCCTGCGCTCTAAGTTCTAAGTTCTAAGTTCCATCCCCTGCGCTCTAAGTTCTAAGTTCTAAGTTCCATCCCCTGCGCTCTAAGTTCTAAGTTCTAAGTTCCATCCCCTGCGCTCTAAGTTCTAAGTTCTAAGTTCCATACCCTGCGCTCTAAGTTCTAAGTTCCATCCCCTGCGCTCTAAGTTCTAAGTTCTAGCCCCGCCCTCTAAGTTCTAATTTCATTCCCCTGCGCTCTAAGTTCTAAGTTCTAAGTTCCATCCCCTGCGCTCTAAGTTCTAAGTTCTAAGTTCCATCCCCCTGCGCTCTAAGTTCTAAGTTCCATCCCCTGCGCTCTAAGTTCTAAGTTCTAAGTTCCATCCCCTGCGCTCTAAGTTCTAAGTTCTAAGTTCCATCCCCTGTGCTCTAAGTTCTAAGTTCTAAGTTCCATCCCCTGTGCTCTAAGTTCTAAGTTCTAAGTTCCATCCCCTGCGCTCTAAGTTCTAAGTTCTAGCCCTGCCCTCTAAGTTCTAAGTTCTAAGTTCCATTCCCTGCGCTCTAAGTTCTAAGTTCTAGCCCTGCCCTCTAAGTTCTAAGTTCTAAGTTCCATTCCCTGCGCTCTAAGTTCCATCCCCGCCCTCTAAGTTCTAAGTTCTAAGTTCCATCCTCTGCGCTCTAAGTTCTAAGTTCTAAGTTCCATCCCCTGCGCTCTAAGTTCTAAGTTCCATCCCCTGCGCTCTAAGTTCTAAGTTCTAAGTTCCATCCCCTGCGCTCTAAGTTCTAAGTTCTAAGTTCCATCCCCTGCGCTCTAAGTTCTAAGTTCTAAGTTCCATCCCCTGCGCTCTAAGTTCTAAGTTCTAAGTTCCATCCCCTGCGCTCTAAGTTCTAAGTTCCATCCCCTGCGCTCTAAGTTCTAAGTTCCATCCCCTGCGCTCTAAGTTCTAGGTTCCATCCCCGCCCTCTAAGTTCTAAGTTCCATCCCCTGCGCTTTAAGTTCTAAGTTCTAAGTTCCATACCCTGCGCTCTAAGTTCTAAGTTCTAAGTTCCATTCCCTGCGCTCTAAGTTCCATCCCCGCCCTCTAAGTTCTAAGTTCTAAGTTCCATCCTCTGCGCTCTAAGTTCTAAGTTCCATCCCCTGCGCTCTAAGTTCTAAGTTCTAAGTTCCATCCCCTGCGCTCTAAGTTCTAAGTTCTAAGTTCCATCCCCTGCGCTCTAAGTTCTAGGTTCCATCCCCGCGCTCTAAGTTCTAAGTTCTAAGTTCCATCCCCTGCGCTCTAAGTTCTAAGTTCCATCCCCTGCGCTCTAAGTTCTAAGTTCTAAGTTCCATACCCTGCGCTCTAAGTTCTAAGTTCTAAGTTCCATCCCCTGTGCTCTAAGTTCTAAGTTCTAAGTTCCATCCCCTGCGCTCTAAGTTCTAAGTTCTAAGTTCCATCCCCTGCGCTCTAAGTTCTAAGTTCTAAGTTCCATCCCCTGCGCTCTAAGTTCTAAGTTCTAAGTTCCATCCCCTGCGCTCTAAGTTCTAAGTTCTAAGTTCCATACCCTGCGCTCTAAGTTCTAAGTTCCATCCCCTGCGCTCTAAGTTCTAAGTTCTAAGTTCCATCCCCTGCGCTCTAAGTTCTAAGTTCTAAGTTCCATACCCTGCGCTCTAAGTTCTAAGTTCCATCCCCTGCGCTCTAAGTTCTAGGTTCCATCCCCGCCCTCTAAGTTCTAAGTTCCATCCCCTGCGCTCTAAGTTCTAAGTTCTAAGTTCCATACCCTGCGCTCTAAGTTCTAAGTTCTAGCCCCGCCCTCTAAGTTCTAAGTTCCATCCCCTGCGCGCTAAGTTCTAAGTTCTAAGTTCCATCCCCTGCGCGCTAAGTTCTAAGTTCTAAGTTCCATCCCCTGCGCTCTAAGTTCTAAGTTCCATCCCCTGCGCTCTAAGTTCTAGGTTCCATCCCCGCCCTCTAAGTTCTAAGTTCCATCCCCTGCGCTCTAAGTTCTAAGTTCTAAGTTCCATCCCCTGCGCTCTAAGTTCTAAGTTCTAAGTTCCATCCCCTGCGCTCTAAGTTCTAAGTTCTAAGTTCCATCCCCTGCGCTCTAAGTTCTAAGTTCTAAGTTCCATCCCCTGCGCTCTAAGTTCTAAGTTCCATCCCCTGCGCTCTAAGTTCTAAGTTCTAAGTTCCATCCCCTGCGCTCTAAGTTCTAAGTTCCATCCCCTGCGCTCTAAGTTCTAAGTTCTAAGTTCCATCCCCTGCGCTCTAAGTTCTAAGTTCTAAGTTCCATCCCCTGCGCTCTAAGTTCTAAGTTCTAAGTTCCATCCCCTGTGCTCTAAGTTCTAAGTTCTAAGTTCCATCCCCTGCGCTCTAAGTTCTAAGTTCTAACCCCGCCATCTAAGTTCCAAGTTCCATCCCCGCCCTCTAAGTTCTAAGTTCTAAGTTCCATCCTCTGCGCTCTAAGTTCTAAGTTCTAAGTTCCATCCCCTGCGCTCTAAGTTCTAAGTTCCATCCCCTGCGCTCTAAGTTCTAAGTTCTAAGTTCCATCCCCTGCGCTCTAAGTTCTAAGTTCTAAGTTCCATCCCCTGCGCTCTAAGTTCTAAGTTCTAAGTTCCATCCCCTGTGCTCTAAGTTCTAAGTTCTAAGTTCCATTCCCTGCGCTCTAAGTTCCATCCCCGCCCTCTAAGTTCTAAGTTCTAAGTTCCATCCTCTGCGCTCTAAGTTCTAAGTTCCATCCCCTGCGCTCTAAGTTCTAAGTTCTAAGTTCCATCCCCTGCGCTCTAAGTTCTAAGTTCCATCCCCTGCGCTCTAAGTTCTAAGTTCTAAGTTCCATCCCCTGCGCTCTAAGTTCTAAGTTCTAAGTTCCATACCCCTGCGCTCTAAGTTCTAAGTTCCATCCCCTGCGCTCTAAGTTCTAGGTTCCATCCCCGCCCTCTAAGTTCTAAGTTCCATCCCCTGCGCTCTAAGTTCTAAGTTCTAAGTTCCATCCCCTGCGCTCTAAGTTCTAAGTTCTAAGTTCCATCCCCTGCGCTCTAAGTTCTAAGTTCTAAGTTCCATCCCCTGCGCTCTAAGTTCTAAGTTCTAAGTTCCATCCCCTGCGCTCTAAGTTCTAAGTTCTAAGTTCCATCCCCTGCGCTCTAAGTTCTAAGTTCCATCCCCTGCGCTCTAAGTTCTAAGTTCTAAGTTCCATCCCCTGTGCTCTAAGTTCTAAGTTCTAAGTTCCATCCCCTGCGCTCTAAGTTCTAAGTTCTAAGTTCCATCCCCTGCGCTCTAAGTTCTAAGTTCTAAGTTCCATCCCCTGTGCTCTAAGTTCTAAGTTCTAAGTTCCATCCCCTGCGCTCTAAGTTCTAAGTTCTAAGTTCCATCCGCTGTGCTCTAAGTTCTAAGTTCTAGCCCTGCCCTCTAAGTTCTAAGTTCTAAGTTCCATTCCCTGCGCTCTAAGTTCCATCCCCGCCCTCTAAGTTCTAAGTTCTAAGTTCCATCCTCTGCGCTCTAAGTTCTAAGTTCTAAGTTCCATCCCCTGCGCTCTAAGTTCTAAGTTCTAAGTTCCATCCCCTGCGCTCTAAGTTCTAAGTTCCATCCCCTGCGCTCTAAGTTCTAAGTTCTAAGTTCCATCCCCTGCGCTCTAAGTTCTAAGTTCTAAGTTCCATCCCCTGCGCTCTAAGTTCTAAGTTCTAAGTTCCATCCCCTGTGCTCTAAGTTCTAAGTTCTAAGTTCCATTCCCTGCGCTCTAAGTTCCATCCCCGCCCTCTAAGTTCTAAGTTCTAAGTTCCATCCTCTGCGCTCTAAGTTCTAAGTTCCATCCCCTGCGCTCTAAGTTCTAAGTTCTAAGTTCCATCCCCTGCGCTCTAAGTTCTAAGTTCCATCCCCTGCGCTCTAAGTTCTAAGTTCTAAGTTCCATCCCCTGCGCTCTAAGTTCTAAGTTCTAAGTTCCATTCCCTGCGCTCTAAGTTCTAAGTTCCATCCCCGCCCTCTAAGTTCTAAGTTCTAAGTTCCATCCTCTGCGCTCTAAGTTCTAAGTTCTAAGTTCCATCCCCTGCGCTCTAAGTTCTAAGTTCTAAGTTCCATCCCCTGCGCTCTAAGTTCTAAGTTCTAAGTTCCATCCCCTGCGCTCTAAGTTCTAAGTTCTAAGTTCCATCCCCTGCGCTCTAAGTTCTAAGTTCCATCCCCTGCGCTCTAAGTTCTAAGTTCTAAGTTCCATCCCCTGCGCTCTAAGTTCTAAGTTCCATCCCCTGCGCTCTAAGTTCTAAGTTCCATCCCCTGCGCTCTAAGTTCTAAGTTCTAAGTTCCATCCCCTGCGCTCTAAGTTCTAAGTTCCATCCCCTGCGCTCTAAGTTCTAGGTTCCATCCCCGCCCTCTAAGTTCTAAGTTCCATCCCCTGCGCTCTAAGTTCTAAGTTCTAAGTTCCATCCCCTGCGCTCTAAGTTCTAAGTTCTAGCCCCGCCCTCTAAGTTCTAAGTTCTAAGTTCCATCCCCTGCGCTCTAAGTTCTAAGTTCTAAGTTCCATTCCCTGCGCTCTAAGTTCTAAGTTCCATCCCCGAACTCTAAGTTCTAAGTTCTAAGTTCCATCCTCTGCGCTCTAAGTTCCTAAGTTCCATCCCCCGCCCTCTAAGTTCTAAGTTCTAAGTTCCATCCCCTGCGCTCTAAGTTCTAAGTTCTAACCCCGCCATCTAAGTTCCAAGTTCCATCCCCTGCGCTCTAAGTTCTAAGTTCTAAGTTCCATCCCCGCCCTCTACGTTCTAAGTTCTAAGTTCCATCCCCTGCGCTCTAAGTTCTAAGTTCTAAGTTCCATCCCCGCCCTCTAAGTTCTAAGTTCCATCCCCTGCGCTCTAAATTCTAAGTTCTAAGTTCCATCCCCCGCCCTCTAAGTTCTAAGTTCTAAGTTCCATCCCCTGCGCTCTAAGTTCTAAGTTCTAAGTTCCATCCCCACCCTCTAAGTTCTAAGTTCTAAGTTCCATCCCCGCCCTCTAAGTTCTAAGTTCTAAGTTCCATCCCCCGCCCTCTAAGTTCTAAGTTCTAAGTTCCATCCCCCGCCCTCTAAGTTCTAAGTTCTAAGTTCCATCCCCGCCCTCTAAGTTCTAAGTTCTAAGTTCCATCCCCGCCACTTGAAGCACTCAGGATATTTATGGCCGATCCATGCTCAGTGTGTTGCTCATTTCTTTTTAAAGATGCCTCTTTTTAAAAGGGGAACACATTTATTGGTTGGCTGCCAGATACACATCCCCATTTCTCCCCCCACCCCATCCCCACCCCATCCCAATCCCACCCCATCCCTACCCCATCCCGTTCCCATTCCCAATCCCATCCCACCCCCCAGATGTGGATGAATGCTCCGCTGGGGATCTGTGTGCGGGCGGCCGCTGCATCAACACCGACGGCACCTTCGAGTGCCACTGCCCGGCCGGGTTCAGCTCCGACAGCGCCAGGGAGCGATGCCTGGGTGCGGGGATGGATTGGGATTGGGATTGGGGTTGGGATTGGGATTGGGGTTGGGGTTGGGGTTGGGGTGGGATTGGGGTTGGATTGGGATTGGGATTGGGGTTGGGGTTGGGATTGGGATTGGGGTTGGGATTGGGGTTGGGGTTGGGGCTGGGATTGGGGTTGGGATTGGGATTGGGGTTGGGGTTGGGATTGGGGTTGGGGTTGGGATTGGGATTGGGATGGACCCCAATCCCCATTCTATGGGGTCGGGGTGGAGATGGACCCCAATCCCCATTCTATGGGGTTAGGATGCAGTGGGACCATTCCATGGGGTCGGGGTGGAGATGGATCCCAACGCCCGCTCCGTCGGGCCAGGGTTCAGTGGGTCCCACCGCAGTGGTGCCCCCCAGGTCCACCCCTCACTTCTGACCCCATTGCTGCCCCCCCCCCCAGATGAAGACGAGTGTTCGGGGCCGGGGCCGCGCTGTGGGGCCAACGCCGTGTGCCACAACCTGCCCGGCTCCTTCCAGTGCGCCTGCCATCAGGGCTACGAGGCGGCGCGGCCACCAGTGCCAGGGTGAGGGGACAGCGAGTGGGGGGGGACGGGGGGGGGGACATTGGGGAGGGGGACGCTGGGGGGGGGATACACAGATGCTGTGCTGTTGAATAGGGTGTACAGTCAGCCAAAAAGCAGTTATTTGGCTTTGGCTTGAATGTGTCATCTGGAATAATAAAACCATTCAAAGGAAAATACGTGAAAGAGAAGCTTGCTTACTTATGTGGCTGATAACCTACATTTGGGGAGGTTTATTTTGCCTTCATGTTAATTCCAGTTCAGCTCCATAAGCATAAATCAGAGAATCTGAGGGCAATTTCTGTCCTGCTCCTGGACAATCAGTTGTTGCCAATAACTTTTTGCATGTCACTCCTCTGTGTGATGCACAAACCTGCACTGTCTCTGCAGTAAGAACACAGGATTCTGTAAATGCTTTTCAGAGTCAAACAAAGGGGCATTAAAAGAGCTTTGATAGGCTGTGAGGCCTTTGGACTTTGTCATCCAGATCCAAGTTTTAAGCAGGACCCAGCACTCTGACTGAAGTTATCACAGCATCCCATCAGAACATTGAGGTGTGTGGACCCAGGGGGGCTGTGGACGCCCCATCCCTGCAGGCATTCAAGGCCAGGCTGGATGTGGCTCTGGGCAGCCTGGTTTGGTGGTTGGCAGCCCTGCACACAGCAGGGGGTTGAAACCAGATGATCCTTGTGGTCCTTTTCAACCCATTCCATGATTCTATGATCTCTGTCTGAGTCGCCACTCACTTCATACCCTTGTTCTCCCCTCTCTGCATTGCACCACACCTCAGTCTGGCTCTTCTTGGCTGC
>NW_026040217.1:0-48295 GCF_023343835.1 Lagopus muta
TCCATATCTACCCAAAATCCCACCTTTTCACCCCAAAATCCTCATTTTTCAGCCCAAAATCCTCATATTTCACCCCAAAATGCCATTTTCCACCCCAAAATCCTCATTTTCTACCCCAAAATCCACTTTTTACCCCCAAAACCTCCATTTCTACCCCCAAATCCCACTTTTTCACCCCAAAATGGCCATTATTCAACCCAAAAACCTCAATTTTTCACCCCAAAACTCCACTTTTCCACCCCAAAACCCCGCTTTTTTCATCCCAAAATGCCACTTTTTAACCCAAAATTGCACTTTTTCACCCCAAAATCCCCATATTTCACCCCAAAACCCCACTTTTCCACCCCCAAAACCTCATTTTTTACCCCCAAAATTTCACATTTTCACCCCAAAATCCTCATTTTTCATCCCAACACCCCACTTTTTCACGCCCAAAACCTCAATTTCTACCCCAAAATGCCACTTTTTGACCCCAAAACCCCACATTTTCACCCACAAAAACCTCAATTTCTACCCCAAAATCCCACTTTTTCACCCCAAAATTTCACATTTTCCACCCCAAAATCTCATTTTTCATACCAAAATGCCACATTTTCATCCCAAAAATCCTCCTTTTTCACCACCAAAATCCCACTTTTTGACCCAAAAACTCCACTTTTTCACCCCAAAATTCCACTTTCCACCCCCAAAAATCCTCCATTTCTACCCAAAATCCACTTTTTCACCCCAAAATGCCATTTTCAACCCCCAAAACCTCATTTTTCACCCCAAAATCCCACTTTTGACCCCCAAACCCCACATTTCCACCCCCAAAAACCTCAATTTCTACCCCAAATCTCCACTTTTCCACCCCCAAAATCCTAATTTTTCACCCCAAAACCCCACTTTTTCACCCCAAAATCTCATTTTTCATCCCAAAATGCCACATTTTCACCCAAAACTCCACTTTTTCACCCCCAAAACCTCAATTTCTACCCCAAAATCCACTTTTTGAACTCCAAAACCCCACTTCTTTCACCCCAAAATGCACTTTCTCACCCTAAAACTCCACTTTTTCACCCCAAAATTCCATTTTGACCCCCCAAAATGCCATTTTTTCTCCCCAAAACCCCACATTTTGACCCCAAAACCACAATTTCTCCCCCAAAATCCACTTTTTGACCCCAAAACCTCCATTTCTACCCCAAAATCCCACTTTTTCCACCCCAAAACTCCACTTTTTCACCCCAAAATGCGATTTTTCACCCTAGAAACCTCAACTTCTACCCCAAAATCCTCAATTTTCACCCCAAAACCCCACATTTTCTCCCCCAAAACCTGAATTTCTACCCTAAACTCCACTTTTACATCCCAAAATCCTCATTTTTCATCCCAAAATGACATTTTTCACCCCAAAAACCTCATTTCTACCCCAAAAACTCCACTTTTCCACCCCCAAAATCCCACTTTTTTACCCCAAAACCTCGTATTTCACCCCAAAAAGCCACTTTTTCACCCCAAAATCCTCATTTTTCACCCCCAAAACTCCACATTTTCACCCCAAAATCCTCCTTTTTCACCCAAAACCCCACATTTTCACCCCAAACACTCCACTTTTTTACCCCCAAATCCTCATTTTTCACCCAAAAACCTCAATTTATCCCCCAAAATCCCACTTTTTTACCCCAAAACTCTCACTTTTTCACCCCCAAAACCTCACTTTTTACCCCAAAAATTCACATTTTCACGCCAAAATCTCAATTTCTACCCCAAAATCCCACTTTTTGACCCCAAAACCCCACATTTTCACCCCAAAACCCACTTTTTCACCCCCAAAATCCCACTTTTCCACCCTAAAACTCCACTTTTTTCACCCCAAAATCCTCATTTTTCACCCCCCCAAAATCCTCATTTTCCCACCCCAAAACTCCACATTTTGACCCCCAAAACCTCAATTTTCTATCCCAAAATGCCACTTTTTTACCCCAAAAATCCTCATTTTTCACCCCAAAAACCTCAATTTCTACCCCCAAAACCTCATTTTTTACCCCTAAATTCACTTTTCCACCCTAAAACTCCACTTTTCCACCCCAAAATCCTCATATTTCACCCCAAAACCCCACTTTTCCACCCCAAAACCTCATTTTTTACCCCAAAATTTCACTTTTCCATCCCCAAAACTTCACATTTTTCACCCCAAAATCTCATTTTTTACCCCAAACCTCCACTTTTTCACCCCAAAATCCCCATTTTTCACCCCAAAATCCTCAATTTCTACCCCAAAACCTCATTTTTTCACCCCAAAATTCCACATTTTCACCCAAAATCCTCATTTTTCACCCCAAAACGTCATTTTTCACCCCAAAAACCTCAATTTCTCCCCCAAAATCCCACTTTTCCCACCCCAAAACCCCACTTTTTTCAACCCAAAATGCCACTTTTTAACCCTAAATCCCACTTTTTCACCCCAAAATCCTCAATTTCTACCCCAAAATCCTCCTTTTTCACCCCAAAATCCTCAATTTCCACCCCAAAACTCCACTTTTCCACCCCAAAACCTCATTTTTCACCCTAAAACCCCACTTTTTCACCCCCAAATCCCACTTTTCCACCCCAAAATCCTCATTTTTCACCCCCAAAAACCTCAATTTCCACCCCAAAATCCCACTTTTCCACCCCAAAATCCCACTCTTTTCAACCCAAAAATTCACATTTTCACCCCAAAATCCTCCTTTTTCCCCCAAAAACTTCATTTTTGACCTCAAAACTCCACTTTTCACCCCAAAAAACCTCATTTTTCACCCCCAAAAACCTCAATTTCTACCCCAAAATCCCACTTTTTCACCCAAAACCCCACATTTTCACCCCAAAATCCTCAATTTCTACCCCAAAACTCACTTTTTCACCCCAAATCCTCAATTTCCACCCCAAAATCCTCATTTTTCACCCCCAAATCTCCATTTCTACCCCAAAACGCCACTTTTTGACCCCAAACCCCACATTTTCACCCCAAAAACCTCCATTTCTACCCCAAAATCCCACTTTTTTACCCCAAAATCCTCCTTTTTCACCCCAAAACCTCATTTTTTACCCCCAAAATTCACATTTTCACCCCAAATCCTCATTTTTTCACCCCAACCCCCACCTTTTCACCCCAAAATCCTCAATTTCTACCCCAAAACTCCACTTTTACATCCCTAAAATCCTCATTTTTCACCCCAAAATTCCGTTTTTTACCCCAAAAGCCTCATTTTTCACCCCCCTAAAAGCCACTTTTCCACCCCAAAATCCTCATTTTTCACCCCAAAACCCCACTTTTTCACCCCCAAAATCCCACTTTTCCACCCTAAAACTCCACTTTTCCACCCCCAAAACCTCATTTTTTACCTCCAAAACCCCACTTTTTCACCCCAAAATCCCACATTTTCACCCTAAAAACTTCAATTTCTACCGCAAAACTCCACGTGTTTCACCCCAAAATCCCACTTTTCCATCCCAAAATCCTCATTTTTCACCCCAAATCCTCAATTTCTACCCCAAAATCCTCATTTTTCACCCCAAAATCCTCATTTTTGACCCCAAAATCCCACTTTTCCACCCCAAAATCCCACTTTTTCCACCCCCAAAACCTCATTTTTACCCCCTAAAAGCCACTTTTCCACCCCAAAATCCCACATTTTCACCCCAAAACCTCCATTTCTCCCCCAAAATCCTCATTTTTTCACCCCCAAAATCCTCACTTTTCACCCCAAAACTCCACATTTCACCCCCAAAACCTCATTTTTTACCCCAAAACCCCACTTATCCACCCTAAAACTTCACTTTTCCACCCCCAAAACCTCATTTTTTACACCCTAAATTTCACTTTTCCACTCCAAAAACCTCAATTTCACACCCAAAATGCCATTTTTCACCCCAAAATTTCACATTTTCACCCCAAAAACCACAATTTCTACCCCAAAATCTCCACTTTTCCACCCCAAAACTCCACTTTTTCACGCCCCCAAAACCTCATTTTTTACCCCAAAAACTCCACTTTTTGACCCCCCAAAATCCCCATTTTTCACCCCAAAATCTCATTTCTGCCCCAAAATCCCACTTTTTGACCCCAAAACCCCACATTTTTCACTCTAAAATCTTAATTTCTACCCCAAACCCCACTTATTTCATCCCAAAATCCCACATTTTCACTCCCAAAACCTCCATTTCTACCCCAAAATCCCACTTTTTCACCCTAAAACTCCACTTTTTCACCCCAAAAATGCGATTTTTCACCCTAGAAACCTCAATTTCTACCCCAAAATCCTCCTTTTTTTCCCCAAAACTCCACTTTTTCACCCCAAAATCCCACTTTTTGACCCCAAAACCCACATTTTCACCCCAAAAACCTCAATTTCTACCCCAAAATCCCACCTTTTCACCCCAAAACCCCACATTTTCACCCCAAAACCTCAATTTCCACCCCAAAATCCCAATTTTCCACCCCCAAAACCTCATTTTTTACCCCAAAACCCCACTTTTCACCCCCAAATCCCACTTTTCCACCCCAAAAACCCCACATTTTCACCCCAAAATCCTCAATTTCTACCCCAAAATCCCACTTTTCCACCCCAAAACCTCATTTTTTTACCCCAAAACTTCACATTTTCACCCCAAAACTCCACTTTTCCACCACCAAAATCCCAACTTTTTCACCCCAAAACTCCACTTTTCACCCCCAAAATCCTCAATTTCTACCCAAAATCTCACTTTTTGAGCCCAAAACCCCACTTTTTTCACCCCAAAACCCCACATTTTCACCCCAAAAACCTCATTTTCTACCCCAAAACCTCAATTTTCACCCCAAAATCCCTCTTTTCCACCCCAAAAACCTCAATTTCTACCCCATAATCCCACTATTTTACCCCAAAATCCCACATTTTCACCCCAAATCTCCACTTTTTCACCCCAAAATTTCACATTTTCCACCCCAAAATCTCATTTTTCATACCAAAATGCCACATTTTCATCCCAAAATCCTCCTTTTTCACCACCAAAATCCCACTTTTTGACCCAAAAACTCCACTTTTTCACCCCAAAATTCCACGTTTCCACCCCCAAAATCCTCCATTTCTACCCCAAAATCCCACTTTTTCACTCCCAAAATGCCATTTTTCAACCCCCAAAACCTCATTTTTCACCCCAAAATCCCACTTTTTGACCCCCTAAACCCCACATTTCCACCCCCAAAAACCTCAATTTCTACCCCAAATCTCACTTTTCCACCCCCAAAATCCTAATTTTTCACCCCAAAACCCCACTTTTTCACCCCAAAATCTCATTTTTCATCCCAAAATGCCACATTTTCACCCAAAACTCCACTTTTTCACCCCCAAAACCTCAATTTCTACCCCAAAAATCCCACTTTTTGAACCCAAAACCCCACTTCTTTCACCCCAAAATGCCACTTTCTCACCCTAAAACTCCACTTTTTCACCCCAAAATTCCATTTTGACCCCCCAAAATGCCATTTTTCTCCCCAAAACCCACATTTTGACCCCAAAACCACAATTTCTCCCCCAAAATCCCACTTTTTGACCCCAAAACCTCCATTTCTACCCCAAAATCCCACTTTTTCACCCCAAAACTCCACTTTTTCACCCCAAAATGCGATTTTTCACCCTAGAAACCTCAACTTCTACCCCAAAATCCTCAATTTTCACCCCAAAACCCCACATTTTCACCCCAAAAACCTGAATTTCTACCCCTAAACTCCACTTTTACATCCCAAAATCCTCATTTTTCATCCCAAAATGACATTTTTTACCCCAAAAACCTCCATTTCTACCCCAAAACTCCACTTTTCCACCCCCAAAATCCCACTTTTTTACCCCAAAACCTCGTATTTCACCCCAAAAAACCACTTTTCCATCCCCCAAATCCCACATTTTCACCCCAAAACCTCAATTTCCACCCAATAATCCCACTTTTCCACCCAAAACCTCATTTTTTACACCAAAATTCCACTTTTTCACCCCAAAATCCTCATTTTTCACCCCAAAACTCCACTTTTCCACCCCCCAAAACCTCAATTTCTACCCCAAAACTCCACTTCTCCATCCCCAAAACTTCACATTTTCACCCCAAAATCTCATTTTTCATCCCAAAATGCCACATTTTCACCCCAAAATCCTCATTTTTCACCCTAAAAAACCTCAATTTCTACCCCAAAACCTCATTTTTTACCCCAAAACTCCACTTTTTCACCCCAAAACCTTTTTTCACCCCAAAATCCTCATATTTCACCCCAAAATCTCAATTTCTACCCCAAAATCCCACTTTTTGACCCCAAAACCCCACATTTTCACCCCAAAAACCTCATTTTCACCCCCAAAAACCTCAATTGTCTACCCCAAAATCCCACATTTTCACCCCAAAAATCCCACATTTTTCACCCCAAAAACCTCAATTTCTACCCCAAAACCCCACTTTTACATCGCTAAAATCCTCATTTTTTCACCCCAAAATCTCATTTTTTACCCCAAAATTTCACATTTTCACCCCCATATCCTCCATTTCAACCCCAAAACTCCACTTTTTCACCCCAAAATCCTCATTTTTCACCCCCAAACCCTCAATTTCACCCCAAAATCCCACTTTTCCACCCAAAACTCCACTTTTCCACCCCCAAAATCCCCATTTTTCACCCCAAAATCTCAATTTCTGCCCCAAAACTCCACATTTTTGACCCAAAATCCTCCTTTTTTCCCCAGAACTCCACTTTTCCACCCCAAAATCCTCATATTTCACCCCAAATATCCTCATTTTTCACCCCAAAATCCTCATTTTTGACCCCAAAAACCCACAATTTCTACCCCAAAATGCCATTTTCACCCCAAAATTTCACATTTCCATCCCAAAACTCCGCTTTTCACCCCAAAATCCCACCTTTTCACCCCAAAAACCTCAATTTCTACCCCAAAGTCCCACTTTTTAACCCTAAAATCCTCATTTTTCACCCCAAACCCCACATTTTCACCCAAAATTCCGCAATTTCTACCCCAAAACTCCACTTTTTCACCCCAAAACTCCACTTTTTCCACCCCCAAAACCTCATTTTTTACCCCAAAACTTCACATTTCCACCCCCAAAATCCTCATTTTTCACCCCCAAAAACCTCAATTTCTACCCCCAAAATCCCACTTTTTGACCCCAAATCTCCCCATGTCCCCCCCAAAATCCCCATTTCCCCCCCCCAAAATCCCACTTTTCCACCCCCCAAAACCCCACATTTTCACCCAAAAATCCTTTTTTTCCCCAAAACTCCACATTTTCACCCCAAAACCCCACATTTTGACCCCAAAACCCCACATTTTCACCCCAAAATCCTCAATTTCTGCCCCAAAATCCCACTTTTTTACCCCAAAATCCTCATATTTCACCCCAAAAACCCCACATTTTCACCCCAAAAATCCCACTTTTCCACCCTAAAACTCCACTTTTTCACCCCCAAAATCCTCATTTTCCACCCCAAAACTCCACATTTTGACCCCCAAAACCTCAATTTCTATCCCAAAATGCCACTTTTTTACCCCAAAATCCTCATTTTTCACCCCAAAAACCTCAATTTCTACCCCCAAAACCACATTTTTTTACCCCTAAATTTCACTTTTCCACCCCAAAACTCCACTTCTCCACCCCCAAAATCCTCATTTTTCACCCCAAAACCCCACATTTTCACCCCAAAATCCCCATTTTTCACCCCAAAATCTCAATTTCTACCCCAAAACTCGACATTTTCACCCCAAAATCCTCATTTTTTTCCCCAATACTCCACTTTTTCACCCCAAAATTTCACTTTTTACCCCCAAAATTCCACTTTTTTACCCCAAAACCCCACATTTTCACCCCAAAAACCTCCATTTCTACCCCAAAACTCCACTTTTCCACCCCCAAAATCCCACATTTCCACCCCAAAATCTCAATTTCTACCCCCAAATCCTCATTTTTCACCCCAAAATCCTCCTTTTTTTCCCCAAAAACCTCATTTTTTACCCCAAAATCCCACTTTTTCACCCCAAAATCCTCAATTTCCACCCCAAAATCCCACTTTTCCACCCCAAAATCCTCATTTTTCACCCCAAAACTCCACTTTTCCACCCCCAAAATCCTCATTTTTCACCCCAAAATCCTCAATTTCTACCCCAAAATCCCACTTTTCCACCCCCAAAACCTCATTTTTTACCCCCTAAAAGCCACTTTTCCACCCAAAATCCCACATTTTCACCCCAAAACCTTCATTTCTCTCCCAAAATCCTCATTTTTCACCCCAAAACTCCACATTTTCACCCCCAAAACCTCATTTTTTACCCCAAAACCCCACTTTTCCACCCTAAAACTTCACTTTTCCACCCCCAAAACCTCATTTTTTACCCCTAAATTTCACTTTTCCACTCCAAAAACCTCAATTTCCACCCCAAAATGCCATTTTTCACCCCAAAATTTCACATTTTCACCCCAAAAACCTCAATTTCTACCCCAAAATCCCACTTTTCCACCCCAAAACTCCACTTTTTCACCCCCCAAAACCTCATTTTTTACCCCAAAACTCCACTTTTTGACCCCCAAAATCCCCATTTTTCACCCCAAAATCTCAATTTCTACCCCAAAATCCCACTTTTTTACCCCAAAACCTCATATTTCACCCCAAAACCCCACATTTTCACCCCAAAACCCCACATTTTCACCCCAAAACTCCACTTTTCCTCCCCAAAATCCTCATTTTTCACCCCAAAATCCCCATTTTTCACCCCAAAACCCCACATTTTCACCCCCCAAAACCTCAATTTCTACCCCAAAACTCCACTTTTCCATCCCCAAAACTTCACATTTTCACCCCAAAATCTCATTTTTCATCCCAAAATGCCACATTTTCACCCCAAAATCCTCATTTTTCACCCCAAAAACCTCAATTTCTACCCCAAAACCTCATTTTTTACCCCAAAACTCCACTTTTTCACCCCAAAATCCCCATTTTTCACCCCAAAATCCTCAATTTCTACCCCAAAACCTCATTTTTCACCCCCAAATCCCACTTTTCCACCCCAAAACCCCACATTTTCACCCCAAAACCTCAATTTCCACCCCAAAATCCCACTTTTTCACCCCAAAATCCCACATTTTTCACCCCAAAAACCTCAATTTCTACCCCAAAACCCCACTTTTACATCGCTAAAATCCTCATTTTTCACCCCAAAATCTCATTTTTCACCCCAAAATTTCACATTTTCACCCCCATATCCTCCATTTCTACCCCAAAACTCCACTTTTTCACCCCAAAATCCTCATTTTTCACCCCCAAACCCTCAATTTCTCCCCCAAAATCCCACTTTTCCACCCCAAAACACCACTTTTTTCACCCCAAAATCCCCATTTTTCACCCCAAAATCTCAATTTCTGCCCCAAAACTCCACATTTTTGACCCAAAATCCTCCTTTTTTCCCCAAAACTCCGCTTTTCCACCCCAAAACCTCATTTTTTACCCCAAAATCTTCATTTTTCACCCCAAAACTCCACTTTTTTCATCCCAAAACCCCACATTTTCACCCCAAAATCCTCAATTTCTACCCCAAAATCCCACTTTTCCACCCCAAAAATCCTCATTTTTCACCCCCAAATCCTCAATTTCTACCCCAAAATCCCACTTTTACATCCCTAAAATCCTCATTTTTCACCCCAAAATCTCATTTTTCACCCCAAAATTTCACATTTTCACCCCCATATCCTCCATTTCTCCCCCAAAACTCCACTTTTTCACCCCCAAACCCCACATTTTCACCCCAAAACCTCAATTTCCACCCCAAAATCCCACTTTTTGACCCAAAACTCCACTTTTCCACCCCAAAATCCTCATTTTTCACCCCAAAATCCCACTTTTTGACCCCAAATCCCCCCTTCCCCCCCCCAAAATCCCCATTTCCCCCCCCCATTTCCCCCCCAAAATCCCCTTTTTCCCCCCCATTCCCCCCCCAAATCCCCCCTTTTCCCCCCCATCCCCCCCCCAACACACAGCATTGGGGGTGCAATTAATCCTCTCCATCAATTAAGGAGCTCATTAAGCTAATTAAGGCGCTAACGAACCTGAGACGTCGGGGAATTTGGGGTTGCTGCCCCCCCCCACGATGGCCAGCAGGTTGGAGCGGTGCAGCATCTCCGCCAGCCCCACGCTGCCCACCTGCTCTGCATCTGCAAGTTAATTAGTTAATTAATATTAATTAATATGCATAAGGACTGCCCCATCCCCCCCGCATCCCCCAGACCCACAGAAGGTTGGAAAATGGGGGGGGTTGGGGGGGGGGGGGGTTAATTAGTGCCCCCCCCCCCCCCCCCCATTACACACAGCCCTGATGATGCTTTGAAGACTGAGGGGGGGGTCAATTAGCATGAGCCAACCCCCTTAATGAATATTCATAATCACTGCCCTCCCCCTGCATCACCAGACCCACAAAGGTTGGAAAATGGGGGTGGATTGGGGTGGGGGTAATTAGTGGGACCCCCCTCCATGAATATTCATTATGAGCACCCCACCAGCCCTGATTTGGAAAGGGGGGCAATTAGCATGAGCCAACCCCCTTAATGAATATTCATAATCACTGCCCTCCCCCCCGCATAGCAGACCCAGAGAAGGTTGGAAAATGGGGGGGGGGGGGGGTTGGGGTGGGGGGGGCAATTAGTGGGACCCCCTCCATGAATATTCATTGTGAGCACCCCACCACCCTTATTTGGAAATTTGCAATTAGCATGAGCCAACCCCCTTCATGAATATTCATAATCACTGCCCTCCCCCCCGCATAGCAGACCCACAGAAGGTTGGAAAATGGGGGCGGATTGGGGTGGGGGGATAATTAGCGGGACCCCCCCAATTAATATGCATTATGAGCACTCCACCAGCCCTGATTTGGAAAGGGGGGCAATTAGCACGACCCAACCCCCTTAATGAATATTCATAACTACTGCCCTCCTCCCCCCCGCATCCCCCAGACCCACAGAAGGTTGGAAAATGGGGGGGGTTTGGGGTGGGGGGGGGGGTAATTAGTGCCCCCCCCCCCCCCCCCCCGATGATGCTTTGAAGACTGAGGGGGGGTCAATTAGCATGAGCCAACCCCCTTAATTAATATTCATAATCACTGCCCTCCCCCCTGCATCCCCCAGCTGTTGGAAAATGGGGGGGGATTGGGGTGGGGGGATAATTAGAGGGACCCCCCCCATGAATATTCATTATAAGCACCCCACCAGCCCTGATTTGGAAAGGGGGGCAATTAGCATGAGCCAACCCCCTTCATGAATATTCATAATTACTGCCCTCCCCCCCCGCATCAGCAGACCCACAGAAGGTTGGAAAATGACCCCCAAAGTGACCCCAAATGACCCCAAAATGACCCCAAATGACCCCAAATCCCCCCAAAATGACCCCAAATGACCCCAATTTCCCCCCAAAGCCCCCAAATCCTCCCCCAAAAGCCCCAAATCCCCCCCAGAAGACCCCCAAAATGACCCCAAATCCCCCACAAATGACCCCAAATGACCCCAAATCCCCCCAAAATGACCCCAAATGACCCCAAAATGACCCCAAATGACCCCAAATCCCCCCAGAATGACCCCAAATTTCCCCCCAAAATGACCCCAAATCCCCCCAAAATGACCCAAAATGACCCCAAATCCCCTGTAAAATGACCCCAAATCAACCCAAAATGACCCCAAATGACCCCAAATCCATCCCCAAAATGACCCCAAATCCCCCCCAAAATGACCCCAAATACCCCCCCCTAAAATGACCCCAAATCCCCCCCCCAGAAGACCCCCAAAATGACCCCAAATGACCCCAAATGACCCCAATTTCCCCCAAAAGACCCCAAATCCCCCCCCAAAATGACCCCAATTTCCCCCCCCTAAAGACCCCAAATCCCCCCAAAATGACCCCAAATGACCCCAAATGCCCCCAAAATGACCCCAAATCACCCCCCAAAATGACCTCGATTTCCCCCAAAAGACCCCAAAACCCCCCCCAAAATGACCCCAAATGACCCCAAAAGACCCCAAATGCCCCCCAAAATGACCCCAAATACCCCCAAAATGACCACAAATCCCCCCCCAATGACCCCAAACCCCCCAAAATGACCCCAAATGACCCCAACCCCCCCAAAATGACCCCAAATGACCCCAATTTCCCCCCTAGAAGACCCCAAATGACCCCAAAATGACCCCAAATCCCCCCCCCAAAATGACCCCAATTTCCCCCCCCAAAAGACCCCAAATCCCCCCAATATGACCCCAAATGACCCCAATTTCCCCCAAAATGACTCCAAATCACCTCAAAATGACCCCAAATCCCCCCCCAAAAGATCCCAAATCCCCCCCAAAATGACCCCAAATGACCCCCAAATGACCCCAAATCCCCCCAGAAGACCCCCAAAATGACCCCAAAATGACCCAAAATGACCACAAATGACCCCAAATGACCCCAAATCCCCTCCAAAATGACCCCAAATGACCCCAAATGACCCCAAAATGACCCAAAATGACCCCAAATGACCCCAAAATTGACCCCAAATGACCCCAAATCCCCCCCAAAATGACCCCAAATGACCCCAAATGCTCCCCAAATGACCCCAAATGACCCCAAATCCCCCCCCTAAAATGACCCCAAATCCCCCCCCAGAAGACCCCCAAAATGACCCCAAATCCCCCCCCTAAAATGACCCCAAATCCCCCCAGAAGACCCCCAAAATGACCCCAAAATGACCCCAAATCCCCCACAAATGACCCCAAATGACCCCAAATCCCCCCAAAATGACCCCAAAATGACCCCAAATCCCCCCCAAAATGACCCCAAATCCCCCCCTCAAAATGACCCCAAATCCCCCCCCCTAAAATGACCCCAAATCCCCCCCCCAGAAGACCCCAAAATGACCCCAAATGACCCCAAATGACCCCAAATCCCCCCAAAAGACCCCAAATCCCCCCCAAATGACCCCAATTTCCCCCCCCAAACGACCCCAAATCCCCCAAATGACCCCAAATCCCCCCAAAATGACCCCAAATGACCCCAAATGCCCCCCAAATGACCCCAAATGCCCCCAAAATGACCCCAAATCACCCCCCAAAATGACCCCAATTTCCCCCCCCAAAGACCCCAAATCCCCCCCAAACGACCCCAAATCCCCCAAATGACCCCAAACCCCCCCAAAATGACCCCAAATGACCCCAATTTCCCCCCTAGAAGACCCCAAATCCACCCCCCAGAAGACCCCCAAATCAACCCCAAATGACCCCAAAATGACCCCAAATGACCCCAACCCCCCCCCAAATGACCCCAAATGACCCCAAAGACCCCAAATCCCCCCCAAAAGCCCCAAATCTGCCCCCCACAGAAGACCCCAACCCCCCCCAAATGTCCCCAAATGACCCCAAATGACCCCAAATCCCCCCAAAAGCCCCAAATCTGCCCCCCACAAAAGACCCCCAAACCCCCCCAAATGACCCCAAATGACCCCAACCCCCCCAAAATGACCCCAAATGACCCCAATTTCCCCCCTAGAAGACCCCAAATGACCCCAAAATGACCCCAAATCCCCCCCCCAAAATGACCCCAATTTCCCCCCCCAAAAGACCCCAAATCCCCCCAATATGACCCCAAATGACCCCAATTTCCCCCAAAATGACTCCAAATCACCTCAAAATGACCCCAAATCCCCCCCCAAAAGATCCCAAATCCCCCCCAAAATGACCCCAAATGACCCCAAATGACCCCAAACCCCCCCAATGAACCCATATGACCCCAAATCCCCCCCAAAGACCCCAAATGACCCCAATTTCCCCCCCTAAAGACCCCAACCCCCCCCAATGACCCCAAATGACCCCAAATCCCCTCCAAAATGACCCCAAATCCCCCCCCAAATGACCCCAAATCCCCCCAAAGCCCCCAATTCCCCTAAAATGACCCCAAATCCCCCCCCCAAAGACCCCAAATCAATCCCAAATGACCCCAAATCCCCCCAAAATGACCCCAAATGACTCCAAATCCCCCCCAAATGACCCCAAACCCCCCCCAAAAGACCCCAAATGACCCCAAATGACCCCAAATCCCCTCAAAATGACCCCAAATGACCCCAAATCCCCCCACAAATGACCCCAAATCCCCCCCAAAAGACCCCAAATCCCCCCAAAGTCCCCAAATCCCCTAAAATGACCCCAAATCCCCCCCCCAAAGACCCCAAATCAATCCCAAATGACCCCAAATCCCCCCAAAATGACCCCAAATGACCCCAACCCCCCCCAAAAATGACCCCAAATGACCCCAAATCCCCCCCCAAAATGACCCCAAATGACCCCAAATGACCCCAAACCCCCCCCAAAATGACCCCAAATGACCCCAACCCCCCCCAAAGACCCCAAATGACCCCAATTTCCCCCCCCAAATGACCCCAAATGACCCCAAATCCCCCCCCAAAATGACCCCAATTTCCCCACCCTAAAGACCCCAAATCCCCCCCAAATGACCCCAAATGACCCCAAATCCCCCCAAAATGACCCCAAATCCCCCCAGAAGACCCCAAATCACCCCCCAAAATGACCCCGATTTCCCCCCAAAGACCCCAAAACCCCCCACCAAAATGACCCCAAATGACCCAAAAAGACCCCAAATGCCCCCCAAAATGACCCCAAATACCCCCAAAATGACCCCAAATGACCCCAACCCCCCCCAAAATGACCCCAAATGACCCCAACCCCCCCCAAATGACCCCAAATGACCCCCAAAGCCCCCAAATCCCCCCCAAATGACCCCAAATGCCCCCAAATCCCCCCCAAAAATGACCCCAAACCCCCCCAAATGACCCCAAATGACCCCAAAATGACCCAAATGACCCCAAATCCCCCCAAAATGACCCCAAATCCCCCCCAGAAGACCCCAAACCCCCCCCAAAATGACCCCAAATCCCCCCAAAATGACCCCAAACCCCCCCAAAATGACCCCAAATGACCCCAAATCTCCCCAAAATGACCCCAAATCGCCCCAGAAGACCCCAAACCCCCCCAAATGACCCCAAATGACCCCAAATCCCCCCCAAAGCCCCCAAATCCCCCCCAAAAGCCCCAAATCCCCCCCCAGAAGACCCCAAATCAACCCCAAATGACCCCAAATGATCCCAAATCCCCCCCAAATCCCCCCCAAAATGACCCAAACCCCCCCCAAATGACCCCAAATGATCCCAAATCCCCCCCCAGAAGACCCCCCAAATGACCCCAAATGACCCCAAAATGTCCCCAAATGACCCCAAATCCCCCCAAAGCCCCCAAATCCCCCGCAAAATGACCCCAAATCAGCCCAAAATGACCCCAAATCCCCACCAAAAGACCCCAAATCCCCCCCAAATGACCCCAAATCCCCCCCCGAAATGACCCCAAATGACCCCAAATCCCCTCAAATGACCCCAAATGACCCCAAATCCCCCCCAAAAGACCCCAAATCCCCCCAAAATGACCCCAAATGACCCCAATTTCCCCCCCCAAAGACCCCAAATGACCCCAAATCCCCCCCCAGAAGACCCCCCAAGTGACCCCAAATGACCCCAAAATGTCCCCAAATGACCCCAAATCCCCCCAAAGCCCCCAAATACCCTAAAACGACCCCAAATCCCCCCCCAAAAGATCACAAATCCCCCCCAAATGACCCCAAAATGACCCCAAATCCCCCCCCAAATGACCCCAAATGACCCCAAATCCCCTCCAAAATGACCCCAAATCCCCCCCAAATGACCCCAAATGACCCCAAATCCCCTCAAAATGACCCCAAATGGCCTCAAATCCCCCCACAAACGACCCCAAATCCCCCCTAAATGACCCCAAATGACCCCCAAAAGCCCCAAATCTGCCGCCCACAGAAGACCACAACCCCCCCCCAAATGACCCCAAAATGACCCCAAATCCCCCACCAAAATGACCCCAAACCCCCTAAAATGACCCCAAACCCCCCCCCAAATGACCCCAAATCCCCCCCCCAAAAGACCCCAAATCCCCCCCCTAAAATGACCCCAAATCCCCCCCCCAAAATGTCCCCAAACCCCCCCCAAATGACCCCAAATGACCCCAAATGACCCCAAATCCCCCCCCAAATGACCCCAAATGACCCCAAATGACCCCAAATCCCCCCCCAAATGACCCCAAATGACCCCAAATGACCCCAAACCCCCCCCAAAATGACCCCAAAGCCCCCAAATCCCCCCCAAATGACCCCAAATGACCCCAAAGACCCCAAATCCCCCCCAAAAGCCCCAAATCTGCCCCCCACAGAAGACCCCAACCCCCCCCAAATGACCCCAAATGACCCCAAATGACCCCAAACCCCCCCCAAAATGACCCCAAATGACCCCAAATGACCCCAAACCCCCCCAAAATGACCCCAAATGACCCCAAATCCCCCCCCCGAAAATGACCCCAAATCCCCCCAAAATGACCCCAAACCCCCCCAAAATGACCCCAAATGACCCCAAATGACCCCAATTTCCCCCCTAGAAGACCCCAAATGACCCCAAATGACCCCAAATGACCCCAAAAGCCCCCAAATCCCCTAAAATGACCCCCAATCCCCCCCTAAAATGACCCCAAACCCCCCCCAAATGACCCCAAATGACCCCAAATCCCCTCCAAAATGACCCGAAATGACCCCAAATCCCCCCCAAATGACCCCAAACCCCCCCCAAATGACCCCAAATGACCCCAAATGACCCCAAATCCCCCCCAAATGACCCCAAATCCCCTCAAAATGACCCCAAATGACCTCAAATCCCCCCACAAATGACCCCAAATCCCCCCCAAATGACCCCAAATGACCCCAAATCCCCTCCAAAATGACCCCAAATGACCCCAAATCCCCCCCCAAATGACCCCAAATCAACCCCAAATCCCCCCCAAAAGCCCCAAATCTGCCCCCCACAGAAGACCCCAAACCCCCCCCGAATGACCCCAAATGACCCCAAATGCCCCCAAAATGACCCCAAATCCCCCCCAAATGACCCCAAATGACCCCAAATGACCCCAAATCCCCCCAAAGACCCCAACCCCCCCCCAAATGACCCCAAATGACCCCCCAAAATGACCCCAATTTCCCCTCCCTAAAGACCCCAAATCCCCCCCAAACGACCCCAAATCCCCCCCAAATGACCCCAAATGACCCCAAATCCCCCCCCCAAATGACCCCAAATGACCCCAAATCCCCCCCAAATGACCCCAAACCCCCCCAAATGACCCTAAATGACCCCAAATCCCCCCCAAATGACCCCAAATGACCCCAAATCCCTCCAAAATGACCCCAAATGACCCCAAATGACCACAAAATGACCCCAAATCCCCCCCAAATGACCCCAAAATGACCCCAAATCCCCCCCTAAAATGACCCCAAATGCCCCAAAATGACCCCAAACCCCCCCCAAAATGACCCCAAATGACCCCAACCCCCCCCAAATGACCCCAAAGCCCCCCCAAAAGACCCCAAATCAACCCCAAATGACCCCAAATGACCCCAATTTCCCCCCAAAGCCCCCAAATCCTCCCCCAAAAGCCCCAAATCCCCCCCAGAAGACCCCCAAAATGACCCCAAATCCCCCACAAATGACCCCAAATGACCCCAAATCCCCCCAAAATGACCCCAAATGACCCCAAAATGACCCCAAATGACCCCAAATCCCCCCAGAATGACCCCAAATTTCCCCCCAAAATGACCCCAAATCCCCCCAAAATGACCCAAAATGACCCCAAATCCCCTCCAGAATGACCCCAAATGACCCCAAACCCCCCCCAAAATGACCCCAAAGCCCCCCCAAAATGACCCCAAATCAACCCCAAATCCCCCCCCAAAAGCCCCAAATCTGCCCCCCACAGAAGACCCCAAACCCCCCCAAATGACCCCAAAATGACCCCAAATGACCCCAAATGACCCCAACCCCCCCCCCAAATGACCCCAAATCTCCCCCCAAAATGACCCCAAAAGACCCCAAATCCCCCCCAAATGACCCCAAATGACCCCAAATGACCCCCAAAATGACCCCAAACCCCCCCAAAATGACCCCAAATGACCCCAAATCCCCCCAAAATGACCCCAAATCCCCGAAAATGACCCCAAATGACCCCAATTTCCCCCCTAGAAGACCTCAAATGACCCCAAATGACCCCAAATCCGCCCCCAAAATGACCCCAAATGACCCCAATTTCCCCCCTAGAAGACCCCAAATGACCCCAAAATGACCCCAAATGACCCCAAAAGCCCCCAAATCCCCTAAAATGACCCCCAATCCCCCCCCCAAATGACCCCAAATGACCCCAAACCCCCCCAAATGACCCCAAATGACCCCAAACCCCCCCCAAATGACCCCAAATGACCCCAAATCCCCCCCCAAATGACCCCAAATGACCCCAAACCCCCCCAAATGACCCCAAATGACCCCAAACCCCCCCCAAATGACCCCAAATGACCCCAAACCCCCCCCAAATGACCCCAAATGACCCCAAATCCGCCCCCCCCCCCCCCCCTCACCCAGGTGCCCCTTTTCCATCAGCGGCTCCACGTTGAAGATCCGAACCCCGGAGTCCATGGCAACACAGAAACAGCCTGAGATTGGGGTGAAAAGGGGGATTCTGGGTAAAAAGGGGGGATTCTGGGTAAAAAAGGGGGATTCTGGGTAAAAAAGGGGGGATTTTGGGTAAAAAAGGGGGATTTTGGGTAAAAAAGGGGGGATTCTGGGTAAAAAAGGGGTATTTGGGGTAAAAAAGGGGGGATTCTGGGTAAAAAAGGGGGATTTTGGGTAAAAAAGGGGGGATTCTGGGTAAAAAAGGGGGATTTTGGGTAAAAAAGGGGGGATTCTGGGTAAAAAAGGGGGATTTGGGGTAAAAAGGGGGGATTTTGGGTCAAAAGGGGGGATTTTGGGGTCAGAAGGGGAGATTTGGGGGTAAAAATTGGGGATTTTGGGGTAAAAAGGGGGGATTTTGGGGTCAGAATGGCCAATTTTGGGGTAAAAAAGGCTGATTTTGGGGTCAGAAGGGGAGATATTGGGGTCAAAATGGCGATTTTGGGGTAAAAAGGGAGATTTTGGGGGTAAAAAGGGGGGATTTGGGGGTAAAAAAGGGGGGATTTTGGGGTAAAAAGGGGGGATTCTGGGGTAAAAAAGGGAGATTTTGGGGTAAAAAGGGGGGATTTTGGGTAAAAAAGGGGGATTTTGGGGTAAAAAGGGGGGATTTTGGGTAAAAAAGGGGGATTCTGGGTAAAAAAGGGGGGATTCTGGGTAAAAAAGGGGGATTCTGGGTAAAAAAGGGGGATTTTGGGGTAAAAAAGGGGGATTCTGGGTAAAAAAGGAGGATTTTGGGGTAAAAAAGGGGGATTTTGGGTCAAAAGGGGGGATTTTGGGGTCAGAAGGGGAGATTTGGGGGTAAAAATTGGGGATTTTGGGGTAAAAAGGGGGGATTTTGGGGTCAGAATGGCCAATTTTGGGGTAAAAAAGGCTGATTTTGGGGTCAGAAGGGGAGATATTGGGGTCAAAAGGGCGATTTTGGGGTAAAAAGGGAGATTTTGGGGGTAAAAAGGGGGGATTTTGGGGTTATAAAGGGGGATTTTGGGGTAAAAAGGGGAGATTTTGGGGTAAAAAGGGGGATTTTGGGTAAAAAATGGGGGATTCTGGGTAAAAAAAGGGGGATTTTGGGGTAAAAAGGGGGGATTTTGGGGTAAAAAGGGAGATTTGCGGGTAAAAAGGGAGATTTTGGGGTCAGAAGGGGGGATATTGGCGTCAAAAGGGAGATTTTGGGGTAAAAAGGGGGGATTTGGGGGTAAAAAGGGGGGATTTTGGGGTCAGAATGGCCAATTTTGGGGTAAAAAAGGCAGATTTTGGGGTCAGAAGGGGAGATTTTGGGGTGAAAAGGGGAGATTTTGGGGGTAAAAAAGGGGGATTTTGGGTAAAAAAGGGGGATTTGGGGGTAAAAAAGGGAGATTTTGGGGTCAGAAGGGGGATTTTGGGGTAAAAAAGGGGAGATTTTGGGGTAAAAAGGGGGGATTTGGGGGTAAAAAGGGGGATTTTGGGGTAAAAAGGGGAGATTTGGGGGTCAAAAGGGGGATTTTGGGGTAAAAATGGGGGATTGGGGGTAAAAAAGGGGGATTCTGGGTAAAAAAGGGGGATTTTGGGGTAAAAAAGGGGGGATTTTGGGTAAAAAGGGGGATTCTGGGTAAAAAAGGGGGATTCTGGGTAAAAAAGGGGTATTTGGGGTAAAAAAGGGGGGATTCTGGGTAAAAAAGGGGGATTCTGGGGTAAAAAAGGGGGATTTTGGGGTCAGAAGGGGAGATTTTGGGGTAAAAAGGGGGATTTTGGGGTCAGAAGAGATTTTGGGGTCAGAAGGGGGGATTTTGGGGTAAAAAACGGGGGATTTTGGGTAAAAAAGGGAGATTTTGGGGTAAAAAGGGGGGATTTGGGGGTAAAAAGGGAGATTTTGGGGTAAAAAGGGAGATTTTGGGGTCAGAAAGGGGGATTTTGGGGTAAAAAAGGGGAGATTTTGGGGTAAAAAGGGGGATTTTGGGGTAAAAAGGGAGATTTTGGGGGTAAAAAGGGGGGATTTGGGGGTAAAAAAGGGAGATTTTGGGGTCAGAACGGGGGATTTTGGGGTTAGAATGGCCAATTTTGGGGCTAGAAAGGCTGATTTTGGGGTAAAAAGGGGCGATTTTGGGGTCAGAAGGGGGGATTTTGGGGTAAAAAGGGGGGATTTGGGGGTAAAAAGGGGGGATTCTGGGTAAAAAAGGGGGATTTTGGGTAAAAAAGGGGGGATTCTGGGTAAAAAAGGGGGATTTTGGGTCAAAAGGGGGGATCTTGGGGTCAGAAGGGGAGATTTTGGGTAAAAAAGGGAGATTTGGGGGTAAAAAGGGGGGATTTGGGGGTAAAAAGGGGGGATTATGGGTATAAAAGGGGGATTTTGGGGTAAAAAAGGCTGATTTTGGGGTCAGAAGGGGAGATATTGGGGTCAAAAGGGCGATTTTGGGGTAAAAAGGGAGATTTTGGGGGTAAAAAGGGGGGATTTGGGGGTAAAAAAGGGAGATTTTGGGGTCAGAAGGGGGATTTGGGGGTAAAAAAGGGGAGATTTGGGGGTAAAAAGGGAGATTTTGGGGTCAGAAGGGGCGATTTTGGGGCAAGAAGGGGAGATTTTTGGGGTCAGAAGGGGAGATTTTGAGGCTAATAGGGGCGATTTTGGGGCCAGAAGGGGCGATTTTGGGGTCAGAAGGGGAGATTTTGAGGCCAATAGGGGCGATTTGGGGGCAAGAAGGGCCGATTTTGGGGTCTGAAGGGCCGATTTTGGGGTCAGAAGGGGCGACTGAGGCCAATAGGGGCGATTTTGAGGCCAATAGGGGCGATTTTGGGGCAAGAAGGGGAGATTTTGGGGCCAATAAGGGCAATTTGAGGCCAATAGGGGCGATTTTGGGGTCAGAAAGGCCGATTTTGGGGTCAGAAGGGGCGATTTTGAGGCCAATAGGGGCGATTTTGGGGTCAGGAGAGCCGATTTTGGGGCCAATAGGGGCGATTTTGGGGTCAGAAGGGGAGATTTGGGGGTCAGAAGGGCCGATTTTGATGCCAATAGGGGCGATTTTGGGGTCAGAAGGGCCGATTTTGGGGTCAGTAAGGGCGATTTTGAGGCCAATAGGGGCGATTTGAGGCCAATAGGGGCGATTTTGGGGTCAGAAGGGGCAATTTTGATGCCAATAGGGGCGATTTTGGGGTCAGAAAGGCCGATTTTGGGGTCAGAAGGGGCAATTTGAGGCCAATAGGGGCGATTTTGGGGCAAGAAGGGGAGATTTTGAGGCCAATAGGGGCGATTTTGGAGTAAAAAGGGGCGATTTTGGGGTCAGAATGGCCGATTTTGGGGTAAAAAGGGCCGATTTTGGGGTCAGAAGGGTCGACTTTGGGGCCAATAGGGGCGATTTTGGGGTCAGAAGGGGAGATTTTGGGGCCAATAGGGGCAATTTGAGGCCAATAGGGGCGATTTTGGGGTCAGAAGGGCCGATTTTGATGCCAATAGGGGCGATTTTGGGGTCAATAGGGGCGATTTTGGGGTTAGAAGGGCCGATTTTGATGCCAATGGGGGCAATTTGAGGCCAATAGGGGCGATTTTGGGGTCAGGAGAGCCGATTTTGGGGCTGATAGGGGCGATTTTGGGGTAAAAAGGGCCGATTTTGGGGCAAGAAGGGGAGATTTTGAGGCTAATAGGGGCGATTTTGGGGCCAGAAGGGGCGATTTTGGGGTCAGCAGAGCCGATTTTGGGGTCGGAAAGGCCGATTTTGGGGTAAGAAGGGGCGATTTTGGGGCCAATAAGGGCAATTTGAGGCCAATAGGGGCGATTTTGGGGTCAGAAGGGTCGACTTTGGGGCCAATAGGGGCGATTTTGGGGTCAGAAGGGGAGATTTTGGGGTCAGAAGGGGCGATTTTGAGGCCAATAAGGGCAATTTGAGGCCAATAGGGGCGATTTTGGGGCAAGAAGGGGAGATTTTGAGGCCAATAGGGGCGATTTTGGGGTCAGAAGGGGCAATTTGAGGCCAATAGGGGCAATTTTGGGGTCAGGAGAGCCGATTTGGGGGCCAATAGGGGCGATTTTGGGGTCAGAAGGGGCGATTTTGGGGTAAAAAGGGGGATTTTGGGGTAAAAAGGGGGGATTTTGGGGCAAGAAGGGGAGATTTTGAGGCCAATAGGGGCTATTTTGGGGTCAGAAGGGGCAATTTGATGCCAATAGGGCCGATTTTGGGGTCAGAAGGGGGGATTTTGAGGCCAATAGGGGCAATTTGAGGCCAATAGGAGCAATATGAGGCCAATAGGGGCAATTTTGGGGCCAGAAGGGGCGATTTTGGGGCCAATAAGGGCAATTTGAGGCCAACAGGGGCGATTTTGGGGTCAGGAGAGCCGATTTTGTGGCCTATAGGGGCGATTTTGGGGTCAGGAGAGCCAATTTGTGGGCCAATAGGGGCGATTTGGGGGTCAGAAGGGGCGATCTTGAGGCCAATAGGGGCGATTTGAGGCCAGAAGGGGCGATTTTGGGGTCAGAAGGGGCGAATTTGATGCCAATAGGGGCGATTTTGGGGTCAGGAGAACCGATTTTGGGGCCAAAAGGGGCGATTTTGGGCTCAGAAGGGGCGATTTTGGGGTCAGAAGGGGCGACTTTGAGGCCAATAGGGGCGATTTTGGAGTAAAAAGGGGCGATTTTGGGGCAAGAAGGGGAGATTTTGGGGTCAGAAGGGGGGATTTTGAGGCCAATAGGGGCGATTTGGGGGCAAGAAGGGCCGATTTTGGGGTCTGAAGGGCCGATTTTGTGTTCAGAAGGGGAGATTTTGGGGTCAGAAGGGGCAATTTGAGGCCAATAGGGGCGATTTTGGGGTCAGAAGGGCCGATTTTGGGGTAAAAAGGGCCGATTTTGGGGTCAGTAAGGGCGATTTTGGGGCCAATAAGGGCAATTTGAGGCCAATAGGGGCAATTTGAGGCCAATAGGGGCGATTTTGAGGCCAATAGGGGCGATTTTGGGGTCAGAAGGGGCAATTTGAGGCCAATAGGGGCGATTTTGGGGTCAGGAGAGCCGATTTTGGGGCCAATAGGGGCGATTTTGGGGTCAGAAAGGCCGATTTTGGGGTCAGAAGGGGCGATTTTGAGGCCAATAGGGGCGATTTTGGGGTCAGGAGAGCCGATTTTGGGGCCAATAGGGGCGATTTTGTGTTCAGAAGGGGAGATTTTGGGGTCAGAAGGGGCAATTTGAGGCCAGAAGGGGCGATTTTGGGGTCAGAAGGGGAGATTTTGGGGCCAATAAGGGCAATTTGAGGCCAGAAGGGGCGATTTGGGGGTCAGAATGGGAGATTTTGGGGTCAGAATGGCCGATTTTGGGGTCAGAAGGGTCAATTTGAGGCCAATAGGGGCGATTTTGGGGTCAGAAGGGGCAATCTTGAGGCCAATAGGGGCAATTTAAGGCCAGAAGGGGCGATTTTGGGGTCAGAAGGGGAGATTTTGGGGTAAAAAGGGCCAATTTTGGGGCCAGAAGGGGCGATTTTGGGGCCAATGGGGGCAATTTGAGGCCAATAGGGGCGATTTTGGGGTCAGGAGAGCCGATTTTGGGGCCAATAGGGGCGATTTTGGGGTCAGAAGGGGAGATTTGGGGGTCAGAAGGGCCGATTTTGATGCCAATAGGGGCGATTTTGGGGTCAGAAGGGCCGATTTTGGGGTCAGTAAGGGCGATTTTGAGGCCAATAGGGGCGATTTGAGGCCAATAGGGGCGATTTTGGGGTCAGAAGGGGCAATTTTGATGCCAATAGGGGCGATTTTGGGGTCAGAAAGGCCGATTTTGGGGTCAGAAGGGGCAATTTGAGGCCAATAGGGGCGATTTTGGGGCAAGAAGGGGAGATTTTGAGGCCAATAGGGGCGATTTTGGAGTAAAAAGGGGCGATTTTGGGGTCAGAATGGCCGATTTTGGGGTAAAAAGGGCCGATTTTGGGGTCAGAAGGGTCGACTTTGGGGCCAATAGGGGCGATTTTGGGGTCAGAAGGGGAGATTTTGGGGCCAATAGGGGCAATTTGAGGCCAATAGGGGCGATTTTGGGGTCAGAAGGGCCGATTTTGATGCCAATAGGGGCGATTTTGGGGTCAATAGGGGCGATTTTGGGGTTAGAAGGGCCGATTTTGATGCCAATGGGGGCAATTTGAGGCCAATAGGGGCGATTTTGGGGCAAGAAGGGGAGATTTTGAGGCCAATAGGGGCGATTTTGGGGTCAGAAGGGGCAATTTGAGGCCAATAGGGGCAATTTTGGGGTCAGGAGAGCCGATTTGGGGGCCAATAGGGGCGATTTTGGGGTCAGAAGGGGCGATTTTGGGGTAAAAAGGGGGATTTTGGGGTAAAAAGGGGGGATTTTGGGGCAAGAAGGGGAGATTTTGAGGCCAATAGGGGCTATTTTGGGGTCAGAAGGGGCAATTTGATGCCAATAGGGCCGATTTTGGGGTCAGAAGGGGGGATTTTGAGGCCAATAGGGGCAATTTGAGGCCAATAGGAGCAATATGAGGCCAATAGGGGCAATTTTGGGGCCAGAAGGGGCGATTTTGGGGCCAATAAGGGCAATTTGAGGCCAACAGGGGCGATTTTGGGGTCAGGAGAGCCGATTTTGTGGCCTATAGGGGCGATTTTGGGGTCAGGAGAGCCAATTTGTGGGCCAATAGGGGCGATTTGGGGGTCAGAAGGGGCGATCTTGAGGCCAATAGGGGCGATTTGAGGCCAGAAGGGGCGATTTTGGGGTCAGAAGGGGCGAATTTGATGCCAATAGGGGCGATTTTGGGGTCAGGAGAACCGATTTTGGGGCCAAAAGGGGCGATTTTGGGCTCAGAAGGGGCGATTTTGGGGTCAGAAGGGGCGACTTTGAGGCCAATAGGGGCGATTTTGGAGTAAAAAGGGGCGATTTTGGGGCAAGAAGGGGAGATTTTGGGGTCAGAAGGGGGGATTTTGAGGCCAATAGGGGCGATTTGGGGGCAAGAAGGGCCGATTTTGGGGTCTGAAGGGCCGATTTTGTGTTCAGAAGGGGAGATTTTGGGGTCAGAAGGGGCAATTTGAGGCCAATAGGGGCGATTTTGGGGTCAGAAGGGCCGATTTTGGGGTAAAAAGGGCCGATTTTGGGGTCAGTAAGGGCGATTTTGGGGCCAATAAGGGCAATTTGAGGCCAATAGGGGCAATTTGAGGCCAATAGGGGCGATTTTGAGGCCAATAGGGGCGATTTTGGGGTCAGAAGGGGCAATTTGAGGCCAATAGGGGCGATTTTGGGGTCAGGAGAGCCGATTTTGGGGCCAATAGGGGCGATTTTGGGGTCAGAAAGGCCGATTTTGGGGTCAGAAGGGGCGATTTTGAGGCCAATAGGGGCGATTTTGGGGTCAGGAGAGCCGATTTTGGGGCCAATAGGGGCGATTTTGTGTTCAGAAGGGGAGATTTTGGGGTCAGAAGGGGCAATTTGAGGCCAGAAGGGGCGATTTTGGGGTCAGAAGGGGAGATTTTGGGGCCAATAAGGGCAATTTGAGGCCAGAAGGGGCGATTTGGGGGTCAGAATGGGAGATTTTGGGGTCAGAATGGCCGATTTTGGGGTCAGAAGGGTCAATTTGAGGCCAATAGGGGCGATTTTGGGGTCAGAAGGGGCAATCTTGAGGCCAATAGGGGCAATTTAAGGCCAGAAGGGGCGATTTTGGGGTCAGAAGGGGAGATTTTGGGGTAAAAAGGGCCAATTTTGGGGCCAGAAGGGGCGATTTTGGGGCCAATGGGGGCAATTTGAGGCCAATAGGGGCGATTTTGGGGTCAGGAGAGCCGATTTTGGGGCCAATAGGGGCGATTTTGGGGTCAGAAGGGGAGATTTGGGGGTCAGAAGGGCCGATTTTGATGCCAATAGGGGCGATTTTGGGGTCAGAAGGGCCGATTTTGGGGTCAGTAAGGGCGATTTTGAGGCCAATAGGGGCGATTTGAGGCCAATAGGGGCGATTTTGGGGTCAGAAGGGGCAATTTTGATGCCAATAGGGGCGATTTTGGGGTCAGAAAGGCCGATTTTGGGGTCAGAAGGGGCAATTTGAGGCCAATAGGGGCGATTTTGGGGCAAGAAGGGGAGATTTTGAGGCCAATAGGGGCGATTTTGGAGTAAAAAGGGGCGATTTTGGGGTCAGAATGGCCGATTTTGGGGTAAAAAGGGCCGATTTTGGGGTCAGAAGGGTCGACTTTGGGGCCAATAGGGGCGATTTTGGGGTCAGAAGGGGAGATTTTGGGGCCAATAGGGGCAATTTGAGGCCAATAGGGGCGATTTTGGGGTCAGAAGGGCCGATTTTGATGCCAATAGGGGCGATTTTGGGGTCAATAGGGGCGATTTTGGGGTTAGAAGGGCCGATTTTGATGCCAATGGGGGCAATTTGAGGCCAATAGGGGCGATTTTGGGGTCAGGAGAGCCGATTTTGGGGCTGATAGGGGCGATTTTGGGGTAAAAAGGGCCGATTTTGGGGCAAGAAGGGGAGATTTTGAGGCTAATAGGGGCGATTTTGGGGCCAGAAGGGGCGATTTTGGGGTCAGCAGAGCCGATTTTGGGGTCGGAAAGGCCGATTTTGGGGTAAGAAGGGGCGATTTTGGGGCCAATAAGGGCAATTTGAGGCCAATAGGGGCGATTTTGGGGTCAGAAGGGTCGACTTTGGGGCCAATAGGGGCGATTTTGGGGTCAGAAGGGGAGATTTTGGGGTCAGAAGGGGCGATTTTGAGGCCAATAAGGGCAATTTGAGGCCAATAGGGGCGATTTTGGGGCAAGAAGGGGAGATTTTGAGGCCAATAGGGGCGATTTTGGGGTCAGAAGGGGCAATTTGAGGCCAATAGGGGCAATTTTGGGGTCAGGAGAGCCGATTTGGGGGCCAATAGGGGCGATTTTGGGGTCAGAAGGGGCGATTTTGGGGTAAAAAGGGGGATTTTGGGGTAAAAAGGGGGGATTTTGGGGCAAGAAGGGGAGATTTTGAGGCCAATAGGGGCTATTTTGGGGTCAGAAGGGGCAATTTGATGCCAATAGGGCCGATTTTGGGGTCAGAAGGGGGGATTTTGAGGCCAATAGGGGCAATTTGAGGCCAATAGGAGCAATATGAGGCCAATAGGGGCAATTTTGGGGCCAGAAGGGGCGATTTTGGGGCCAATAAGGGCAATTTGAGGCCAACAGGGGCGATTTTGGGGTCAGGAGAGCCGATTTTGTGGCCTATAGGGGCGATTTTGGGGTCAGGAGAGCCAATTTGTGGGCCAATAGGGGCGATTTGGGGGTCAGAAGGGGCGATCTTGAGGCCAATAGGGGCGATTTGAGGCCAGAAGGGGCGATTTTGGGGTCAGAAGGGGCGAATTTGATGCCAATAGGGGCGATTTTGGGGTCAGGAGAACCGATTTTGGGGCCAAAAGGGGCGATTTTGGGCTCAGAAGGGGCGATTTTGGGGTCAGAAGGGGCGACTTTGAGGCCAATAGGGGCGATTTTGGAGTAAAAAGGGGCGATTTTGGGGCAAGAAGGGGAGATTTTGGGGTCAGAAGGGGGGATTTTGAGGCCAATAGGGGCGATTTGGGGGCAAGAAGGGCCGATTTTGGGGTCTGAAGGGCCGATTTTGTGTTCAGAAGGGGAGATTTTGGGGTCAGAAGGGGCAATTTGAGGCCAATAGGGGCGATTTTGGGGTCAGAAGGGCCGATTTTGGGGTAAAAAGGGCCGATTTTGGGGTCAGTAAGGGCGATTTTGGGGCCAATAAGGGCAATTTGAGGCCAATAGGGGCAATTTGAGGCCAATAGGGGCGATTTTGAGGCCAATAGGGGCGATTTTGGGGTCAGAAGGGGCAATTTGAGGCCAATAGGGGCGATTTTGGGGTCAGGAGAGCCGATTTTGGGGCCAATAGGGGCGATTTTGGGGTCAGAAAGGCCGATTTTGGGGTCAGAAGGGGCGATTTTGAGGCCAATAGGGGCGATTTTGGGGTCAGGAGAGCCGATTTTGGGGCCAATAGGGGCGATTTTGTGTTCAGAAGGGGAGATTTTGGGGTCAGAAGGGGCAATTTGAGGCCAGAAGGGGCGATTTTGGGGTCAGAAGGGGAGATTTTGGGGCCAATAAGGGCAATTTGAGGCCAGAAGGGGCGATTTGGGGGTCAGAATGGGAGATTTTGGGGTCAGAATGGCCGATTTTGGGGTCAGAAGGGTCAATTTGAGGCCAATAGGGGCGATTTTGGGGTCAGAAGGGGCAATCTTGAGGCCAATAGGGGCAATTTAAGGCCAGAAGGGGCGATTTTGGGGTCAGAAGGGGAGATTTTGGGGTAAAAAGGGCCAATTTTGGGGCCAGAAGGGGCGATTTTGGGGCCAATGGGGGCAATTTGAGGCCAATAGGGGCGATTTTGGGGTCAGGAGAGCCGATTTTGGGGCCAATAGGGGCCATTTTGGGGCCAGAAGGGCCGATTTTGAGGCCAATAGGGGCGATTTTGGGGTCAGAAGGGGCGATCTTGAGGCCAATAGGGGCGATTTTGGGGTCAGAAGGGGCGATTTTGGGGTCAGAAGGGCCGATTTTGATGCCAATAGGGGCGATTTTGGGGTCAGGAGAGCCGATTTTGGGGCCAAAAGGGGCGATTTTGGGCTCAGAAGGGCCGATTTTGATGCCAATAGGGGCGATTTTGGGGTCAGAAGGGCCGATTTGGGGGTCAGTAAGGGCGATTTTGAGGCCAATAGGGGCGATTTTGGGGTCAGAAGGGGCGATCTTGAGGCCAATAGGGGCGATTTTGGGGTCAGAAGGGCCGATTTTGGGGTCAGTAAGGGCGATTTTGAGGCCAATAGGGGAGATTTTGGGGTCAGAAGGGCCGATTTGGGGTGAAAACCCGGCGATTTCGGGGCCGCCCGCACTCACTCTGGTCCTGGTTGAAGCGCAGACTGTTGACCCCGCGGCCCTGCGCCATGGCGGCGAGGGGACCCGGGGGGGGGGGGGCGTCCCCGAGAGCCCCCAGACCCAATCTGTCCCTTTTTGGGGTCTTTTAGGGTTTTTTTTTTACCCCTCCGGAGCGCTCCGGTCCCGGTTACACCATAGAGTCCCTGTTAGACGACGCGGCTAGAGCAAACTTCCGGTCAGCTGGAGGACGACTTCCGGCAAAACAACACCGACTGGCCGCCATATTTGGAAAGGCGGAAGTGAGGCTGCGTCGCCGTAGCAACGCACCAAAATGGCGGGGGAAAAAGGGGGGGCGGGACGACAATAAGTAGAACGACATCTCCATAGCAACGCGACGGAAGTGAAGGACGGCAGCCCGTAGCAACGCGCAGGAACAACCGGAAGTGAGTTAATGTCTCCATAGCAACGTAACGGCCAGACCGGAAATGAGGTGATATCTACCTAACAACGTTCCAGCACCGGAAGTGAAGCCGATTCTCCTTAGCAACGCGCCGGAAGTGAAATGCAGCGACCTTAGCAACGCACCGGAAGTGAAGCGTTTGTGATTCGGGGACAAAAAGCGGCGTTTTTGGGGGGGTCAGAAAAGGCGATTTTGGGACTAAAAAAGGCGATTTTGGGACTAAAAAGGGCGATTTTGGGACTAAAAAGGGCCAGTTTGGGGCAAAAAGGGGAGAGTTTGGGGTCAGAAAGGGCGATTTTGGGGCCAATAGGGGCGATTTTGAGGCCAGAAAGGCCGATTTTGGGGCACAAAGAGGCGATTCACATGCAAAAAAGGAGAAGAAAAGGCATTTGGGGGGCAGAAAGCGCCGCTTTCGCCGATTCAATTGGGGGCTTTTTGGGGGCTGTTATCAGTGCAGCTGCTGAGCTGTTATCAGTCCTGTTATCAGTCCAGATGTTGGGCTGTTATCAGTCCAGATGTTGAGCTGTTATCACTCCACCTGTCAGGTTGTTATCAGTCCTGTTATCAGTCCAGCTGTCGGGCTGTTATCAGTCCAGATGTTGATCTGTTATCAGTCCTGTTATCAGTGCAGATGTTGGGCTGTTATCAGTCCAGCTGTTGAGCTGTTATCAGTCCAGATGTTGGGCTGTTATCAGTCCTGTTATCAGTCCTATTATCAGTCCAGCTGTCTGCTGTTATCAGTCCAGCTGTCTGGCTGTTATCAGTCCAGATGTTGAGCTGTTATCAGTCCAGATGTTGAGCTGTTATCAGTCCAGCTATCAGGCTGTTATCAGTCCTGTTATCAGTCCAGATGTCGGGCTGTTATCAGTCCTGTTATCAGTCCAGATGTTGGGCTGTTATCAGTCCTGTTATCAGTCCTGTTATCAGTCCAGCTGTCTGGCTGTTATCAGTCCTGTTACCAGTCCTGTTATCAGTCCAGCTGTTGAGCTGTTATCAGTCCAGATGTGGGGCTGTTATCAGTCCTGTTATCAGTCCAGGTGTTGGGCTGTTATCAGTCCAGATGTTGGGCTGTTATCAGTCCAGCTGTCAGGCTGTTATCAGTGCAAATGTGGGGCTGTTATCAGTCCTGTTATCAGTCCAGGTGTTGGGCTGTTATCAGTCCTGTTATCACTCCAGCTGTCGGGCTGTTATCAGTCCAGATGTTGATCTGTTATCAGTCCTGTTATCAGTCCAGGTGTTGGGCTGTTATCAGTCCAGATGTTGGGCTGTTATCAGTCCAGCTGTCAGGCTGTTATCAGTGCAAATGTGGGGCTGTTATCAGTCCTGTTATCAGTCCAGGTGTTGGGCTGTTATCAGTCCTGTTATCACTCCAGCTGTCGGGCTGTTATCAGTCCAGATGTTGATCTGTTATCAGTCCTGTTATCAGTCCAGGTGTTGGGCTGTTATCAGTCCAGATGTTGAGCTGTTATCAGTCCAGCTGTCAGGCTGTTATCAGTGCAGATGTGGGGCTGTTATCAGTCCTGTTATCAGTCCAGCTGTTGGGCTGTTATCAGTCCAGATATTGAGCTGTTATCAGTCCAGATGTTGGGCTGTTATCAGTCCAGATGTTGAGCTGTTATCAGTCCTATTATCAGTCCAGCTGTCTGGCTGTTATCAGTGCAGATATTGGGCTGTTATCAGTCCAGATGTTGGGCTGTTATCACTCCACCTGTCAGGCTGTTATCAGTCCTGTTATCAGTCCAGCTGTCAGGCTGTTATCAGTGCAGATGTGGGGCTGTTATCAGTCCTGTTATCAGTCCAGATGTCAGGCTGTTATCACTGCAGCTGTTGACCTGATATCAGTCCTGTTATCACTCCAGCTGTCTGCTGTTATCAGTCCAGATGTTGATCTGTTATCAGCCCAGCTGTCAGGCTGTTATCAGTCCTGTTATCACTCCAGCTGTCGGGCTGTTATCAGTCCAGATGTTGATCTGTTATCAGTCCTGTTATCAGTCCAGGTGTTGGGCTGTTATCAGTCCAGCTGTTGAGCTGTTATCAGTCCTGTTATCAGTCCAGATGTTGGGCTGTTATCAGTCCTGTTATCAGTCCAGATATTGGGCTGTTATCAGTCCTGTTATCAGTCCAGATGTTGGGATGTTATCAGTCCAGATGTTGGGATGTTATCAGTCCAGCTGTCAGGCTGTTATCAGTGCAAATGTGGGGCTGTTATCAGTCCTGTTATCAGTCCAGCTGTTGAGCTGTTATCAGTCCTGTTATCAGCCCAGATGTTGGGCTGTTATCAGTCCAGATGTTGGGCTGTTATCAGTCCCGTTATCAGTCCAGATGTTGGGCTGTTATCAGTCCAGATGTTGGGCTGTTATCAGTCCAGCTGTTGATCTGTTATCAGCCCAGCTGTCGCGCTGTTATCAGTCCTGTTATCACTCCTGTTATCACTCCTGTTATCACTCCCGTTATCCCTCCAGCCACCGGGCTGCATTTGCATCCTCATGAATATTAACGCCACGCACCCGTCCCCATACAAACGCACGCTTCCCTTCCTTTATTGCATTTCCGGGGTCCCAAACCGGCGCCATTTTGGGCCTCTGTCAATCATCCTCATCACCCCGCCCCACGTAGTGGCACAGCCAATCGTAGCCCAGCTCCGCACCCCCCCCCCCCGCAGCTCTGCCATTTTGGGTCTCTGTCAATCATCCTCGTCGCCCCGCCCCACGTAGTGGCACAGCCAATCGTAGCCCAACTCCGCCCCCCCCCCTCCCCCGCAGCTCCGCCATTTTGGGCCTCTGTCACTCATCCTCGTCGCCCCCGCCCCACGTAGTGGCACAGCCAATCGTAGCCCAGCTCCGCCCCCCTCCCCCGCAGCTCCGCCATTTTGGGCCTCTGTCACTCATCCTCGTCGCCCCGCCCCACGTAGTGGCACAGCCAATCGTAGCCCAGCTCCGCCCCCCCTCCCCCGCAGCTCCGCCATTTTGGGCCTCTGTCACTCATCCTCGTCGCCCCGCCCCACGTAGTGGCACAGCCAATCGTAGCCCAGCTCCGCCGCCCCCCCCCCCCCCCCCCCCCCCGCAGCTCCGCCATTTTGGGCCTCTGTCACTCATCCTCATCGCCCCGCCCCACGTAGTGGCACAGCCAATCGTAGCCCAGCTCCGCCGCCCCCCCCCCCCCCCCCCCCCGCAGCTCTGCCATTTTGGGTCTCTGTCACTCATCCTCATCGCCCCGCCCCACGTAGTGGCACAGCCAATCGTAGCCCACCTCCGCCCCCCCCCCCCCCACAGCTCCGCCATTTTGGGCCTCTGTCACTCATCCTCGTCGCCCCGCCCCACGTAGTGGCACAGCCAATCGTAGCCCAGCTCCGCTGCCCCCCCCCGCAGCTCCACCACTGCTGTCCCCCGCCGGGGGTCACGCTCCACGATGCGGCCCACCTGTAAATGGGGGTCATTAGGGCTCATTAGGGGTCATTAGGGCTCATTAGGGCTCATTAGGGGGGAATAAAAGGCGGTGGGGGGCCTGGTGTGGGGCAGGGAGGGTCATTAGGGGTCATTAGGGGTCATTAGGGGTCATTAGGGGTCATTAGGGGTCATGAGGGGACATTAGGGGTCATGAGGGGACATTAGGGCTCACTGGGGGTCATGAGGGGTCATGAGGGGTCATGAAAGGTCATTAGGGGTCATGAGTGAGGGGCCATTAGGGGTCATTAGGAGTCATTAAGGGACATTAGGGGTCATTAGGGGTCATGAGGGGTCATTAGCGCTCATTAGTGGTCATGAGGGGTCATTAGGGGACATTAGGGGTCATTAGGGGTCATGAGGGGTCATGAGTGGTCATGAGGGGACATTAGGGCTCATTAGGGCACATTAGGGTTCATGGGGGTCATTAGGGGTCATTAGGGCTCATTAGTGGTCATGAGGGGTCATTAGTGGTCATGAGGGGTCATTAGGGGTCTTGAGGGGTCATTAGGGGTCAATAGGGGACATTAGGGGGACATTAGGGCTCATTGGGGGTCATTAGGACTCATTAGGAGTCATTAGGGGACATTAGGGGTCATTAGTGGTCAATAGGGGTCATTAGGGGTCATGAGAGGTCAATAGTGGTCAATAGGGGGTCAATAGGGGTCATTAGGGGACCTTAGGGGTCATTAGGGGTCATGAGGGGTCATTAGGAGTCATTAAGGGACATTAGGGGTCATTAGTGGTCATGAGGGGTCATTAGTGGTCAATAGGGGTCATTAGGGGTCTTGAGGGGTCATTAGGGGTCAATAGGGGACATTAGGGCTCATTAGGGCTCATTAGGGGACATTAGGGGGTCATGAGGGAGTCATTAGGGGGACATTAGGGGTCATGAGGGGTTCATTAGGGGTCATTAGGGCTCATTAGGGCTCATTAGGAGTCATGAGGGGTCATAAGGGCTCATTAGGGGGTCATGAGGGGTCATTAGGGCTCATTAGGAGTCATTAAGAGACATTAGGGGTCATTAGTGGTCAATAGGGATCATTAGTGGTCATGAGGGGTCATTAGGCTCATTAGTGGTCATGAGGGGTCATGAGGGGTCATTAGGGGACATTAGGGGTCATTAGGGGTCAAGAAGGGTCATTAGGGGTCATTAGGGGTCATGAGGGTCATTAGGGCTCATTAGGAGTCATTAGGGGACATTAGGGGTCATGAGGGGTCATGAGGGGACATAAGGACTCATTAGGGGTCATGAGGGGTCAATAGGGATCATGAGGGGTCATTAGGAGTCATTAAGGGACATTAGGGGTCATTAGTGGTCATGAGGGGTCATTAGGGGTCATGAGGGGTCATTAGGGGTCATGAGAGGTCATGAGGGGGCATTAGGGGACATTAGGGCTCATTAGGGGTCATTAAGGGTCATTAGGGCTCATTAGGGCTCATTAGGGCTCATTAGGGGGGAATAAAAGGCGGTGGGGGGCCTGGTGTGGGGCAGGGAGGGTCATTAGGGGTCATGAGGGGTCATGAGGGGACATTAGGGGTCATGAGGGGACATTAGGGCTCACTGGCGGTCATGAGGGGTCATGAGGGGTCATGAAAGGTCATTAGGGGTCACGAGGGGCCATTAGGGGTCATTAGGAGTCATTAAGGGACATTAGGGGTCATTAGTGGTCATTAGGGGCTCACTAGGGGTCATGAGGGGTCATTAGGGGTCATCAGGGGGTCATTAGGGGTCATCAGGGGTCATGAGGGGTCATGAGGGGAAATGAGGGGTCATGAGGAGTCATTAGGGGTCATTAGGGGTCATTAGCGGTCAATAGGGGTCATTAGGGGGTCATGAGGGGTCAATAGTGGTCAATAGGGGTCAATAGGGGTCAATAGGGGGTCATTAGGGCTCATTAGGGGACATTAGGGGTCATCAGGGGTCAAGAAGGGTCATTAGGGGTCATTAGGGGGTCATGAGGGGTCATTAGGGGCTCAGGAGTCATTAGGGGACATTAGGGGTAATGAGGGGTCATGAGGGGTCATAAGGGGTCATTAGGGGTCATTAGGGGTCATGAGGGGTCAATAGGGGTCATTAGGGGTCATTAGGGGTCATTAGGGCTCATTAGGGGACATTAGGGGTCATTAGTGGTCATGAGGGTCATTAGGGCTCATTAGGGCACATTAGGGTTCATGAGGGGGACATGAGGGGTCATGAGGGGGTCATGAGAGGTCATGAGGTGTCATGAGGGGGCATTAGGGGACATTAGGGCTCATTGGGGGTCATTAGGGACTCATTAGGACTCATTAAGGGACATTAGGGGTCATTAGTGGTCAATAGGAGTCATTAGGGGTCATTAGGGGTCATGAGGGGACTTTAGGGGTCATGAGGGGTCATTAGGGCTCATTAGGGGACATTAGGGGTCATGAGGAGTCATGAGGGGACATTACGGCTCATTAGGGGACATTAGGGGTCATTAGGGCTCATTAGGAGTCATTAGGGCTCATTCTGGCTCATGAGGGGTCCTTAGGGCTCATGAGGGGTCATGAGGGGTCATTAGGGGTCATAAGTGGTCATTAGGAGTCATTAGGAGACATTACAGCTCATTAGGGCTTATTAGGAGTCATTAGGGGACATTAGGAGTCATTAGGGATCATTAGGAGTCATTAGGGGACATTAGGGGACATTAGTGGTCAATAGGGGGTCATTAGTGGTCATGAGGGGTCATTAGGGGTCATTAGGGGACATTAGGGCTCATTAGGGGTCATCAGGGGTCATAAGTGGTCATTAGGAGTCATTAGGGGTCATTAGGGGCTCATTAGGGCTCATTAGGAGTCATTAGGGGACATTAGGGGTCATTAGGGCTCATTAGGGGTCATTAGGGCTCATGAGGGGTCGTAAGTGGTCATTAGGAGTCATTAGGAGACATTACGGCTCATTAGGGCTCATTAGGGGTCATTAGGAGACATTAGGGGACATTAGGGGTCATTAGGGCTCATTAGGGGACATTACGGCTCATTAGGGCTTATTAGGAGTCATTAGGAGACATTAGGAGTCATTAGGGGTCATCAGGGGTCATCAGAGGTCATTAGGGGTCATGAGGGGTCATTAGTTGACATTAGGGGTCATTAGCGGTCATTAGGGGTCATTAGGAGTCATGAGGGGTCATTAAGGGTCATTAGGGGACATTAAGTGTCATTAGGGTACATTAGGGGGTCATTAGGGCTCATTAGGGGTCATTAGGGCTCATTAGGGGTCATTAGCGGTCATTAGGGGTCATCAGGGGTCATTAGGGGTCATTAGGGGTCATTAGGGGACATTAGGGCTCATTAGGAGTCATTAAGGGACATTAGGGGTCAATAGTGGTCAATAGGGGTCAATAGGGGTCATTAGGGGACATTAGGGTACATTAGGGGCCATGAGGGCTCATGAGGGCTCATTAGGGTAATTAATTAGCGTTAATGAAGGAGGCACCTGCCCGCGGCGCTCTCCCAGCACCACCATCACGCGGTCGTCGGCACCACGAGGGATCACCGTCTCCAGCATCGCCTCCTGCAGCCCTGGGGGGCACAATGGGGGGCGGCTGTGGGGCGGCTATGGGGCGGCTATGGGGCTGTTATGGGGCAGCTATGGGGCAGCTATGGGGCAGCTACAGGACCGCTATGGGGCAGCTATGGGGCTGTTATGGGGCCGCTATGGGGCAGCTATGGGGTGATGTGGGGCGGCTATGGAGCTGTTATGGGGCTGTTATGGGGTGATGGGGGGCTGCTATGGGCAGCTATGGGGCTGTTATGGGGCTGCTAAGGGGTGATGTGGGGCGGCTATGGGGCTGCTATGGGGCTGCTATGGGGTGATGGGGGGCGGCTATGGGGCTGCTATGGGGCTGTTATGGGCTGATGGGGGGCTGCTATGGGGCAGCTATGGGGCAGCTATGGGGCAGTTATGGGCAGCTATGGGGCAGCTATGGGGCAGCTATGGGGCAGTTATGGGGCAGCTATGGGGCAGCTATGGGGCAGCTATGGCGCTGCTATGGGGCCACTTTAAGACTGCTATGGGGCAGCTATGGGGCAGCTATGGGGCAGCTATAGGGCAGCTATGGGGCAGCTATGGGGCAGCTATGGGGCTGTTATGGGGCCGCTATGGGGCAGCTATGGGGCAGCTATAGGGCAGCTATGGGGCAGCTATGGGGCTGTTATGGGGCCACTTTAAGACTGCTTATGGGGCAGCTATGGGGCAGCTATGGGGCAGCTATAGGGCAGCTATGGGGGCAGCTATGGGGCAGCTATGGGGCAGCTATAGGGCAGCTATGGGGCAGCTATGGGGCAGCTATGGGGCAGCTATGGGGCAGCTATAGGGCAGCTATGGGGCAGCTATGGGGCAGCTATAGGGCAGCTATGGGGCAGCTATGGGGCAGCTATGGGGGCCGCTATGGGCAGCTATGGGGCAGCTATGGGGGCCGCTATGGGGCAGCTATGGGGCAGCTATGGGGCAGCTATGGGGCAGCTATTGGGGCAGCTATGGGGCTACTATGGGGCTGCTATGGGGCCGCTATGGGGCAGCTATGGGGCAGCTATGGGGCTGCTATGGGGCTGCTATGGGGCTGCTATGGGGCTGTTATGGGGCAGCTATGGGGCTGCTATGGGGCCACTTTAAGACTGCTATGGGGCCGCTATGGGGCAGCTATAGGGCCGCTATGGGGCAGCTATGGGGCAGCTATGGGGCTGTTATGGGGCCGCTATGGGGCAGCTATGGGGCTGCTATGGGGCAACTTTAAGACTGCTATGGGGCAGCTATGGGGCCGCTATGGGGCGGCTATGGGGCAGCTATGGGGCTGCTATGGGGCTGCTATGGGGCAGCTATGGGGCAGCTATAGGGCAGCTATGGGGCAGCTATGGGGCAGCTATGGGGCAGCTATGGGGCCGCTATGGGGCAGCTATGGGGCAGCTATAGGGCAGCTATGGGGCAGCTATGGGGCTGTTATGGGGCCACTTTAAGACTGCTATGGGGCAGCTATGGGGCTACTATGGGGCCACTTTAAGACTGCTATGGGGCTGCTATGGGGCAGCTATGGGGCAGCTATGGGGCAGCTATGGGGCTGTTATGGGGGCCGCTATGGGTCAGCTATGGGGCAGCTATGGGGCTGCTATGGGGCTGCTATGGGGCAGCTATGGGGCAGCTACAGGACCGCTATGGGGCAGCTATGGGGCCGCTATATGGCCGCTATGGGGCAGCTATGGGGCAGCTATGGGGCAGCTATGGGGCAGCTACAGGGCCGCTATGGGGCAGCTATGGGGCAGCTATGGGGCAGCTATGGGGCAAGCTATGGGGCTGTTATGGGGCCACTGTAAGACTGCTATGGGGCAGCTATGGGGCCGCTATGGGGCAGCTATGGGGCAGCTATGGGGCAGCTATGGGGCAGCTATGGGGCTGCTATGGGGCCACTTTAAGACTGCTATGGGGGCAGCTATGGGGCCGCTATGGGGCTGCTATGGGGCAGCTATGGGGCAGCTATGGGGCCGCTATGGGGCTGCTATGGGGCAGCTATGGGGCAGCTATGGGGCAGCTATGGGGCTGCTATGGGGCCACTTTAAGACTGCTATGGGGGCAGCTATGGGGCAGCAATGGGGCTGCTATGGTGGCAGCTATGGGGCAGCTATGGGGCAGCTATGGGGCTACTATGGGGCTGCTATGGGGCAGCTATGGGGCTGTTATGGGGCTGTTATGGGGCTGCTATGGGGCTGTTATGGGGCCGCTATGGGGGTCGCTATGGGGCTGCTATGGGGGCCACTTTAAGACTGCTATGGGGCAGCTATGGGGCAGCTATGGGGCAGCTATGGGGCAGCTACAGGGCCGCTATGGGGCAGCTATGGGGCTGCTATGGGGCTGTTATGGGGCCACTTTAAGACTGCTATGGGGGCAGCTATGGGGCCGCTATGGGGCCGCTATGGGGCAGCTATGGGGCAGCTATGGGGCCGCTATGGGGCAGCTATGGGGCAGCTATGGGGCAGCTATGGGGCCGCTATGGGGCAGCTATGGGGCAGCTATGGGGCAGCTATGGGGCAGCTATGGGGCCGCTATGGGGCAGCTATGGGGCAGCTATGGGGCAGCTATGGGGCCGTTCCCCCCCTCACCCTCCACCAGGCGGCCGTCGTCGGTGCGGCACACGCAGGTGTCTGTGGACAGCAGGTCTTCCACCTGCATCTATGGGGCAGAGGGGGGGGGGGGTCACCACTTATGGGGCACAAGGAACTGCTTATGGGGCGCTGGGACCCCCATCCTGCCCCACAGATCCCCACTTATGGGGCACAAATCCCCACTTATGGGGCACGAACCCCCATCCCACCCCACAGATCCCCACTTATGGGGCACAGGGGCCCCCCACCCTGCCCCATGGAACCACTTATGGGTCCCAGGCCTCCACTTATGGGGCACCAATCCCCACCTATGGGGCACAAAACCCCCATCCCACCCCCACAGATCCCCACTTATGGGGGCCCAGACCCCCACTTATGGGGCACGACACCCCCTATCTCACCCCACAGAACCACTTATGGGGCCCAGGCCCCCACTTATGGGGCACAAATCCCACTTATGGGGCATGGAACCCCCATCCCACCCCACAAATCCCCACTTATGGGTCCCAGCCCCCCACTTATGGGGCACAGGCCTCCACTTATGGGTCCCCAAATCCCCATTTATGGGTCCCAGCCCCACACTTATGGGTCCCAGCCCCACACTTATGGGTCCCAACCCCCATTTATGGGTCCCAACCCCCACTTATGGGTCCCCAGCCCCACACTTATGGGTCCCAACCCCCATTTATGGGTCCCAACCCCACACTTATGGGTCTTAGCCCCACACTTATGGGTCCCAGCCCCCACTTATGGGACCCACATCCCCACTTATGGGGCCCAGGCCTCCACTTATGGGGCACAAATCCCCACTTATGGGGCAGAAAAACCCCCCATCCCACCCCCACAGATCCCCACTTATGGGTCCCAGCCCCACACTTATGGGTCCCAGCCCCACACTTATGGATCCCAGCCCCACACTTATGGGTCCCAACCCCCACTTATGGGTCCCAACCCCCATTTATGGGTCCCAGCCCCACACTTATGGGTCCCAGCCCCACACTTATGGGTCCCAACCCCCACTTATGGGTCCCAGCCCCACACTTATGGGTCCCAATCCCCACTTATGGGTCCCAGCCCCACACTTATGGGTCCCCAACCCCCCACTTATGGGTCCCAGCCCCACACTTATGGGTCCCAGCCCCCCACTTATGGGGCACAGGCCTCCACTTATGGGTCCCAAATCCCCACTTATGGGTCCCAGCCCCCCACTTATGGGTCCCAGCCCCCCACTTATGGGTCCCAACCCCCACTTATGGGTCCCCAAATCCCACACTTATGGGTCCCAACCCCCACTTATGGGTCCCAACAACCACTTATGGGTCCCAGCCCCACACTTATGGGTCCCAACCCCCCATTTATGGCTCCCAGCCCCACACTTATGGGTCCCAGCCCCACACTTATGGGTCCCAACCCCCATTTATGGGTCCCAGCCCCACACTTATGGGTCCCAGCCCCACACTTATGGGTCCCAGCCCCCACACTCTATGGGTCCCAACCCCCATTTATGGGTCCCAGCCCCACACTTATGGCTCCCAGCCCCACACTTATGGGTTCCCAGCCCCACACTATGGGTCCCAACCCCCACTTATGGGTCCCAGCCCCACACTTATGGGTCCCAGCCCCACACTTATGGGTCCCAACCCCCACTTATGGGTCCCAGCCCCACACTTATGGGTCCCAACCCCCACTTATGGGTCCCAGCCTCACACTTATGGGTCCCAGCCACCACTTATGGGGCCCAAATCCCCACTTATGGGGCACAAAACCCCCATCCCCACCCCACAGATCCCCACTTATGGGTCCCAGCCCCACACTTATGGGTCCCAACCCCCACTTATGGGTCCCCAGCCCCCATTTATGGGTCCCAGCCCCACACTTACGGGTCCCAACCCCACACTTATGGGTCCCAACCCCCACTTATGGGTCCCACCCCCATTTATGGGTCCCAGTCCCCCACTTATGGGTCCCAGCCCCACACTTATGGGTCCCAACCCCCCATTTATGGGTCCCAGCCCCACACTTATGGGTCCCAGCCCCACACTTATGGGTCCCAACCTCCATTTATGGGTCCCAGCCCCACACTTATGGGTCCCAGCCCCCACTTATGGGTCCCAGCCCCACACTTATGGATCCCAGCCCCCCACTTATGGATCCCAGCCCCACACTTATGGGTCCCAGCCCCACACTTATGGGTCCCAACCCCCCATTTATGGGTCCCAGCCCCACACTTATGGTCTTAGCCCCACACTTATGGGTCCCAGCCCCCACACTTATGGGTCCCAGCCCCCACTTATGGGTCCCAGCCCCACACTTATGGGTCCCAGCCCCCACTTATGGGGCACAGGCCTCCACTTATGGGTCCCAAATCCCCACTTATGGGTCCCCAATCCCCACTTATGGATCCCAGCCCCACACTTATGGGTCCCAGCCCCACACTTATGGGTCCCAACCCCCCATTTATGGGTCCCAGCCCCACACTTATGGGTCTTAGCCCCACACTTATGGGTCCCAGCCCCACACTTATGGGTCCCAGCCCCCACTTATGGGTCCCAGCCCCACACTTATGGGTCCCAGCCCCCACTTATGGGGCACAGGCCTCCACTTATGGGTCCCAAATCCCCACTTATGGGTCCCAATCCCCACTTATGGGTCCCAGCCCCACACTTATGGGTCCCAACCCCCATTTATGGGTCCCAGCCCCACACTTATGGGTCCCAACCCCACACTTATGGGTCTCAGCCCCACACTTATGGGTCCCAGCCCAACACTTATGGGTCCCAAATCCCCACTTATGGGTCCAGCCCCACACTTATGGGTCCCAACCCCCATTTATGGGTCCCAGCCCCACACTTATGGGTCCCAGCCCCACACTTATGGGTCCCAACCTCCATTTATGGGTCCCAGCCCCACACTTATGGGTCCCAGCCCCCACTTATGGGTCCCAGCCCCACACTTATGGATCCCAGCCCCCCACTTATGGATCCCAGCCCCACACTTATGGGTCCCAGCCCCACACTTATGGGTCCCCAACCCCCCATTTATGGGTCCCAGCCCCCACACTTATGGGTCTTAGGCCCCACACTTATGGGTCCCAGCCCCACACTTATGGGTCCCAGCCCCACTTATGGGTCCCAGCCCCACACTTATGGGTCCCAGCCCCCACTTATGGGGCACAGGCCTCCACTTATGGGTCCCAAATCCCCACTTATGGGTCCCAATCCCCACTTATGGATCCCAGCCCCACACTTATGGGTCCCAGCCCCACACTTATGGGTCCCAACCCCCATTTATGGGTCCCAGCCCCACACTTATGGGTCTTAGCCCCACACTTATGGGTCCCAGCCCCACACTTATGGGTCCCAGCCCCCACTTATGGGTCCCAGCCCCACACTTATGGGTCCCAGCCCCCACTTATGGGGCACAGGCCTCCACTTATGGGTCCCAAATCCCCACTTATGGGTCCCAATCCCCACTTATGGGTCCCAGCCCCACACTTATGGGTCCCAACCCCCATTTATGGGTCCCAGCCCCACACTTATGGGTCCCAACCCCACACTTATGGGTCTCAGCCCCACACTTATGGGTCCCAGCCCAACACTTATGGGTCCCCAAATCCCCACTTATGGGTCCCACATCCCCACTTATGGGGCACAAAACCCCCATCCCACCCCACAGATCCCCACTTATGGGTCCCAGCCCCACACTTATGGGTCCCAGCTCCCACTTATGGGGCACAAATCCCCACTTATGGGTCCCAACCCCACACTTATGGGTCTTAGCCCCACACTTATGGGTCCCAACCCCCACTTATGGGTCCCAGCCCCACACTTATGGGTCCCACATCCCACTTATGGGGCACAAAACCCCCATCCCACCCCACAGATCCCCACTTATGGGTCCCAGCCCCACACTTATGGGTCCCAGCCCCCCCACTTATGGGTCCCAGCCCCACACTTATGGGTCCCAAATCCCCACTTATGGGTCCCACATCCCCACTTATGGGGCACAAATCCCCACTTATGGGGCACGAACCCCCATCCCACCCCACAGATCCCCACTTATGGGTCCCAGCCCCACACTTATGGGTCCCAAATCCCCACTTATGGGGCACAGAACCCCCATCCCACCCCACAGATCCCCACTTATGGGGCACAGGGGCCCCCCACCCTGCCCCATGGAACCACTTATGGGGCCCAGGGCCTCCACTTATGGGGCACCAATCCCGACCTATGGGGCACAAAACCCCCATCCCACCCCACAGATCCCCACTTATGGGGCCCAGACCCCCACTTATGGGGCACGACACCCCCCTATCTCACCCCACAGAACCACTTATGGGGCCCAGGCCCCCACTTATGGGGCACAAATCCCACTTATGGGGCATGGAACCCCCATCCCACCCCACAAATCCCCACTTCTGGGTCCCAGCCCCCCACTTATGGGGCACAGGCCTCCACTTATAGGACCCAAATCCCCACTTATGGGGCACAAAACCCCCATCCCACCCCACAGATCCCCACTTATGGGTCCCAGCCCCCACTTATGGGTCCCAACCCCCACTTATGGGTCCAGCCCCACACTTATGGGTCCCAACACCCACTTATGGGTCCCAGCCCCCACTTATGGGTCCCAACCCCCACTTATGGGTCCCAGCCCCACACTTATGGGTCCCAGCCCCACACTTATGGGTCCCAACCCCCATTTATGGGTCCAGCCCCACACTTATGGGTCCCAACCCCCATTTATGGGTCCCAGCCCCACACTTATGGGTCCCAGCCCCACACTTATGGGTCCCAACCCCCACTTATGGGTCCCAGCCCCACACTTATGGGTCCCAGCCCCACACTTATGGGTCCCAACCCCCATTTATGGGTCCCAGCCCCACACTTATGGGTCCCAACCCCCATTTATGGGTCCCAGCCCCACACTTATGGGTCCCAGCCCCACACTTATGGGTCCCAAACCCCCACTTATGGGTCCCAGCCCCACACTTATGGGTCCCAGCCCCCACTTATGGGTCCCAGCCCCCACTTATGGGTCCCAGCCCCCCATTTATGGGACCCACATCCCCACTTATGGATCCCAGCCCCCCCACTTATGGGTCCCAAATCCCCACTTATGGGTCCCAAATCCCCACTTATGGGTCCCAGCCCCCCACTTATGGGGCACAGGCTTCCACTTATGGGTCCCAAATCCCCACTTATGGGTCCCACATCCCCCACTTATGGGGCACAAATCCCCACTTATGGGCATGGAAACCCCATCCCCACCCCACAGATCCCCACTTATGGGTCCCAACCCCCACTTATGGGTCCCAAATCCCCACTTATGGGTCCCAGCCCCACACTTATGGGTCCCAGCCCCCCACTTATGGGTCCCAAATCCCCACTTATGGGTCCCAGCCCCACACTTATGGGTCCCAGCCCCCACTTATGGGTCCCAACCCCACACTTATGGGTCCCAGCCCCCACACTTATGGGTCCCAGCCCCCCACTTATGGGTCCCAACCCCCATTTATGGGTCCCAGCCCCACACTTATGGGTCCCAACCCCACACTTATGGGTCCCAGCCCCCACTTATGGGTCCCAGCCCCACACTTATGGGTCCCAGCCCCCACTTATGGGTCCCAGCCCCACACTTATGGGTCCCAGCCCCACACTTATGGGTCCCAGCCCCCATTTATGGGGTCCCCGGCCCCCACACTTATGGGTCCCAACCTACACTTATGGGTCCCAGCCCCACACTTATGGGTCCCAACCCCCACTTATGGGTCCCAACCCCCATTTATGGGTCCCAGCCCCCCACTTATGGGTCCCAACCCCCATTTATGGGTCCCAGCCCCACACTTATGGGTCCCAGCCCCCCCACTTATGGGTCCCAGCCCCACACTTATGGGTCCCAACCCCCCACTTATGGGTCCCAGCCCCACACTTATGGGTCCCAGCCCCCACTTATGGGTCCCAGCCCCCCACTTATGGGTCCCAGCCCCACACTTATGGGTCCCAACCCCCACTTATGGGTCCCAGCCCCCACACTTATGGGTCCCAGCCCCCACTTATGGGTCCCAGCCCCCCACTTATGGGTCCCAACCCCCATTTATGGGTCCCAGCCCCACACTTATGCGTCCCAGCCCCCACTTATGGGGCACAGGGCCTCCACTTATGGGTCCCAACCCCACACTTATGGGTCTTAGCCCCACACTTATGGGTCCCAGCCCCACACTTATGGATCCAAACCCCCACTTATGGGTCCCAACCCCACACTTATGGGTCCCAGCCCCCCACTTATGGGTCCCAGCCCCACACTTATGGATCCCAGACCCCACTTATGGGTCCCAGCCCCACACTTATGGATCCCAGACCCCACTTATGGGTCCCAACCCCCACTTATGGGTCCCAGCCCCACACTTATGGGTCCCAGCCCCCATTTATGGGTCCCGGCCCCACACTTATGGGTCCCAACCTACACTTATGGGTCCCAGCCCCACACTTATGGGTCCCAACCCCCACTTATGGGTCCCAGCCCCCCACTTATGGGTCCCAACCCCCATTTATGGGTCCCAGCCCCCCCATTTATGGGTCCCAGCCCCACATTTATGGGTCCCAGCCCCACAGTTATGGGTCCCAACCCCCCACTTATGGGTCCCAACCCCCACTTATGGGTCCCACATCCCCACTTATGGGTCCCAAATCCCCACTTATGGCTCCCAGCCCCCACTTATGGGTCCCAGCCCCCCACTTATGGGTCCCAATCCCCACTTATGGCTCCCAACCCCCACTTATGGGTCCCAGCCCCACACTTATGGCTCCCAGCCCCCACACTTATGGGTCCCAGCCCCCACACTTATGGGTCCCAGCCCCACACTTATGGGTCCCAGCCCCACACTTATGGGTCCCAGCCCCCACTTATGGGTCCCAACCCCACACTTATGGGTCCCAGCCCCACACTTATGGGTCCCAGCCCCCACTTATGGGTCCCAACCCCCATTTATGGGTCCCAGCCCCACACTTATGGGTCCCAACCCCACACTTATGGGTCCCAGCCCCCACTTATGGGTCCCAGCCCCACACTTATGGGTCCCAGCCCCCACTTATGGGTCCCAGCCCCACACTTATGGGTCCCAGCCCCACACTTATGGCTCCCAGCCCCCATTTATGGGTCCCGGCCCCCACACTTATGGGTCCCAACCTACACTTATGGGTCCCAGCCCCACACTTATGGGTCCCAACCCCCACTTATGGGTCCCAGCCCCATTTATGGGTCCCAGCCCCCCACTTATGGGTCCCAACCCCCATTTATGGGTCCCAGCCCCCCACTTATGGGTCCCAACCCCCATTTATGGGTCCCAGCCCCACACTTATGGGTCCCAGCCCCCCATTTATGGGACCCACATCCCCACTTATGGATCCCAGCCCCCCCCACTTATGGGTCCCAAATCCCCACTTATGGGTCCCAAATCCCCACTTATGGGTCCCAGCCCCCCACTTATGGGGCACAGGCTTCCACTTATGGGTCCCAAATCCCCACTTATGGGTCCCACATCCCCACTTATGGGGCACAAATCCCCACTTATGGGGCATGGAAACCCCATCCCACCCCACAGATCCCCACTTATGGGTCCCAACCCCCACTTATGGGTCCCAAATCCCCACTTATGGGTCCCAGCCCCACACTTATGGGTCCCAGCCCCCCACTTATGGGTCCCAAATCCCCACTTATGGGTCCCAGCCCCACACTTATGGGTCCCAGCCCCCACTTATGGGTCCCAACCCCACACTTATGGGTCCCAGCCCCACACTTATGGGTCCCAGCCCCCACTTATGGGTCCCAACCCCCATTTATGGGTCCCAGCCCCACACTTATGGGTCCCAACCCCACACTTATGGGTCCCAGCCCCCACTTATGGGTCCCAGCCCCACACTTATGGGTCCCAGCCCCCACTTATGGGTCCCAGCCCCCACACTTATGGGTCCCAGGCCCCACACTTATGGGTCCCAGCCCCCATTTATGGGTCCCGGCCCCACACTTATGGGTCCCAACCTACACTTATGGGTCCCAGCCCCACACTTATGGGTCCCAACCCCCACTTATGGGTCCCAGCCCCCACTTATGGGTCCCCAACCCCCATTTTATGGGTCCCAGCCCCCCACTTATGGGTCCCAACCCCCATTTATGGGTCCCAGCCCCACACTTATGGGTCCCAGCCCCCCACTTATGGGTCCCAGCCCCACACTTATGGGTCCCAACCCCCACTTATGGGTCCCAGCCCCACACTTATGGGTCCCAGCCCCCACTTATGGGTCCCAGCCCCCCACTTATGGGTCCCAGCCCCACACTTATGGGTCCCAACCCCCCACTTATGGGTCCCAGCCCCACACTTATGGGTCCCAGCCCCCACTTATGGGTCCCAGCCCCCCACTTATGGGTCCCAACCCCCATTTATGGGTCCCAGCCCCACACTTATGCGTCCCAGCCCCCACTTATGGGGCACAGGCCTCCACTTATGGGTCCCCAACCCCACACTTATGGGTCTTAGCCCCACACTTATGGGTCCCAGCCCCACACTTATGGATCCAAACCCCCACTTATGGGTCCCAACCCCACACTTATGGGTCCCAGCCCCCCACTTATGGGTCCCAGCCCCACACTTATGGGTCCCAGCCCCCCCACTTATGGGGTCCCAGCCCCACACTTATGGATCCCAGACCCCACTTATGGGTCCCAGCCCCCACTTATGGGTCCCAGCCCCCCACTTATGGGTCCCAGCCCCACACTTATGGGTCCCAACCCCCACTTATGGGTCCCAGCCCCACACTTATGGGTCCCAACCCCCCACTTATGGGTCCCAGCCCCCACTTATGGGTCCCAGCCCCCATTT